>NC_045476.1:86734962-86961203 GCF_009650955.1 Corvus moneduloides
CTATAAAAAATTTGGGTACTGTCAGGATTTCTACCTGTCCTCCAGTAGCCTTATTAAAAGGAAATAAATCTCATCAGTTTTGTCATACCAGCTAGCCTTGCACTTACAGTGTGCATAATCCTTCTCAAATGGCACCAGATAATTCTATTTAGGCAACCAAATTCTGCCTAAAATTATGCTGAAATATATTCTTAGACTGCTATATTAACTAAAAGAGTAGCCTTGATAGTTTGATGAGAGATGGATTCTCTTTTTTGTCTGAAAATTGATATGCGATCTTATCATTATGTCTTAAAAGAAAAAATGAAATGCTAACACGTATTGCACTACTTTCATGCTAAAATTAATACTCTTCAAAAATACAGACACTTTCAAAATAGAAAATACTTTTCAATTTAGTTTTGGTAGGCTTGTTTCAAATCTAGAAATGTAGCACCCTTGAGAATGTAGCATAGCATTAACTATTGATTTTTTAATCTTTTCCCTCAAGATGAAGTATATATTAGCACATTCACATGACTTCCTCAGATTTACTCTGTAAGGGTTCTGTAATATCTCTTTATGAGTCAGACTCCAGACCACCTCATGCTTGAGATGCCTGAACTGTAGCTATAAAAACCCTCTACATATAAAAAGTTTATAATCTGTTTCATATCTCTTTGGTTCAATGATAGCAATGCTCCAAGCCACCTAGGCCTTCACAATAAGGACTGATTCTGAAGGCAGATGGACCATCTCTGACTAAAGAGCTGTCTAGCAATACACAGGGGGACTGTCTGCTCCCTAAGGGGTGGGCAGCCAGAAGCAGAGATGAGATCTCTTTCCAGCCAGGATCTGTTGCTCAGTACGAAAGTGAGGCAAGCAGAACAGAGCCAGGCCCTCCTAGGAAAGAGAGGCAGGCTTTAAAATACATTTCTGTTACCAAATGGAAAGTGATGGAAAAACTTGAAAGGAAACTGGATCAAGTTTGGGAGCAGAACAAATGAGAAGAATGCATAGTATTTGAAAGAGGGATTTTTCAAGTGTTCATTTAACTTCTCTACATTCATAAAACTCGTTTGAAATAAATGGTGTTTGAATTTGAATATATCTATAGTTGTTATCTTCTTTATGTTGTTTTATGTAACTTGAAATAAACCTAATTTATTAGTGTCTTGAAGACTGGATTCATGAAACTTCCAGAGTATTAAAAACGTGACTTATGCTGATGGCATTTTATATACTGAAGAATGGATAATTATTATCAATAGGGGATAAAATGAAGTACCCAATTGAAACTGAGTGATGGAACTGGTAATTGTATTAAAAGCTGAGATCATAGCTTTGTGCCTAAACTCAGAATTAGGTAAAAATTTGTTTGCAGACATAAGAAACTGGTCCTTGAAAAAAGCTAGCACTTCATCCATAGGCCTTTTTATCTGTTATGTTGGATTATAGGTGACCACATCTGGATAGTTCTTGATGGTCCAGTTGATGCTATTTGGATTGAGAACCTTAATTCTGTCCTGGATGACAACAGAACTCTAACACTAGCAAACGGTGATCGGATACCTATGGTGCCAAATTGCAAAATAGTCTTTGAGCCTCATAATATTGATAATGCTTCTCCAGCAACAGTTTCAAGAAATGGGATGGTGTTCATGAGTTCATCAGTTCTCAGCTGGAGTCCTATTCTTGAGGTACAAGAGCTAAGTGTGTCTGTATTGAAAGTTTTACTGGTTACTTATTCAGCTCTTCACTGGTGTTTCTTTAGGACCTATTTTTGCGCTTTTTACTATGAAATACCTTTTTTTCTGTATAACTTCTAGGTCAGTACTTAAAATAGCAATGTTTCTGGTAGTTTATACAAGAGTGAATAATTTTTTAAGGAACATAGGTAACATACTACACTTTTAAAAACACGGCTATTTTGCTTTGGGAAAAATTTGTAATTAAAAGTATTTTATGCAATTGAAGGTCGGTTGTTAAAATACTAACTACCTGGCAGTCCATAGTACAGCTTCAGACCAAGGAGGAAAAAAGAGTAAACAAGTTGATTTGGGGAATTTGAAACCTCAAGAAAATATAAATCCTCTTGATATTTCTTAAAATTTATTGCAGTTGGGATTTAGAACCAGAAATAAAGTCAATGCAGCATCAAAGCACATAATTTTTAAATTGATGTTGTTACTTGGTTGTCTGTTAACACTCCTAGAAGCGAAGTACCTGAAGATCCAGGCAGTAGTTACTGTCTCTCTGGCATGGAATGAATAATTCAGAAAAACAGAACATATTTTAGGTGTGTTTTGGAGTCAAAAACCAGCATATAACATATTGAAATATCAGTGATTTATAGAGTCTTTTTTTTCTATGTCATCTTTCATCTTCCAAGATCCAGTAAAAATATATCCTAATCTTGACAGAATGCTTGTAACAATATAGTGAGTGACAAATTCGGAGACTTGAGCATACTACTTTTTTTTTCATGTAGCAAAAATCTTGGTAAAGATGAAGTATGAGAGTTACCAAGAATCTACCTAATGCTCCACAGTAATATATTTCAACAAAGCTTTCAGCACTTAAGTCCAGTGTTCTTCCATTTTAAGAAAACAATAGAGACAATAGCAGTTAAAAAAAAAAGTTGGTTTCTGATTTTTTTTCTTCAGGCCCGTGTTGGAAGCACCCATGTCCTGTTTACTTGTTGCAAAGTTGGAGGTTTGCTGCTTGTGAAGAACTAAGGGTTGCTGCAGAGGGCTGATACGATGTTTTTCTAGCAGTGTTTAAAGCTCTTTCTTTTTAGAATGATATTAAATCACATGGAACTGTCTGTTCAGCCACAAGCCTCTGCAACACTCGAGAATCATTGCTAATTCATTTGATAAGTTCCTTTGCCAAGTCCAAAATATTTGTATTCTTATTATGAAAAAAGTGCTTAACAACTTTCCTAAAAAAATTGGCTGGTAAAACTTCAGTTTTATCAATGCAAATACATGCAGTCAACACAAGTGCCTTATGTATGTTACTGCCAAGTTTTACTCTTAAAATTTTTTTTAAACAAATATGGATACTTGGGAAAGTGTAAGTGTAAATTATTCATCTAGGACAGTGGCACCCCTGAGATTCCACTTGTGTTGTTCCTTTCTGTGCTTACAACACTGCATAGGGCCTACTGATGTTAGGCTCTCACAGCTTTGCCTCCTTGCATTGCTTAGTTTGCAGACAACCACTTCTTGGATATTTAAATTGTGCTAAAGATTCAGCTGCAAAGTCAGCAGAAAAAAAACCATTTTATTTTGCATTATCACTCATGATTTACCTTCTCACTTTAAAGTGAGATGCAGGCTAAATTTATTTGTGTTCAAGTGTTGTATGAAACTAGTTTTTCTTAATCCATAACCTTATGATTTTAGTATATTTTGGTGATAGCAGCAGTATAAAGAAAAACCTTTTTTTTTTTCAATTTTGGATAACATAAACCAAATTATGTTAATTTCACAATGAAGTAACCTTTCCAACTTCCCTTCCTTTCCCCCTTGAAAAAATTGGCTCTAAAATTTCAGCCTATAGTTATTTATAACTTGATCCAATAGGATTTTTTTTGTTTGTTTGTTTGTTTGGTCTTACTTCATAAATAAAATATATTGACGGCTTGTCATCATGCGTCCCTTTAAATCTATTTTGTAATTCAATATTCTACATATTCCAACAGGTCAGGGTAGATGTTAACCTTGTTAATTCTCAGATGCTGAATGAAACATAGTATTTGTTGATATTTCAGAAGAACTTTAAAAAATAATTAAAGAAAAATATGGATAACTCAGGAAGTTGTTGTATACATTTATATTTTCAATCCTTACCATTTTCAAACAACTAAATATAGCTGCCTACTGGGATGCACTATTATGATATATGCAACTTACAAGTTCAGTGAAATAGTTCTCAAACTTTTCCTGTTGCTGTTCTTGTGTAATGTGCTTCTTAAGCAGATTTTGCAAAGTGATCAGAGGTATTTGATCCATTACTCATCAACCTTCTCCGAAGCAAAAGCATCTCATCAGCTTTTCTACTTACCCCTAATATTTTTTGAACAATCAGTGAATTTTGGATATCTGTTTTAAGTACATCTGCCTTTTAATTTTTATCACTTTCTCTTCTACCTATGCATTTCTAGAAAGGTTCTTCATATATATACCTATTTGTAATCAGTCCCAAAGTTTATTTACTTTGGGAAGTAAAAGAAGAATTTTAAAATATTATTACGGTAGTAGAAAAAATCATAGAAGCACAATACAGTTGAGCTTGGAAGGGGCCTCTAGAGATAATGTTGTTGAATACAACCTTAGTCAAGTCAGTCTAGAGGGGGCTGCAGAGGTCTGTGTCCTGTTGAGTTTTGAGCTAGAGACTCCAGGAGCTCCAGTTCCATTTTTAACTACTCTCACAAAAGAAAAGCTTCCTCTGTTTAAAGCAAATTTATTTTATTTCAGTTTGTTCCAAATTTTATTCTGAGGTTTGGGGAAGAATCTGCAAGTGTTTTTGCTGGTGATTGTCTTTTATATAGGAAATAAATTTATGGGACATAAATGAGAAGTATTCTTCCATGCAGATGAGAGAAAACTTCAAGGTAACTCCAAGAATCATGTTATTACTTTGAATTAAAGGCATCAAAGAATAAATCTTGTTCCATGATCTTAAGAAATGGGTAGTTTTACTTAGGTTTTGTTTATCCACCATTACAGATACCGAGATACACAATAAAAATGCTACACTCACCAGCAGACCTCCCCCTGATAGCCTGACTTGTTTTGTACATCTGCCAGATCTTTTGGGTTTCCCTCTATCCATATTAGACATAATGAGCAGAATAAATCAAATTTGTGTTCAATACATATTATATAGTTTCTTTGCAGAGTTTTTGAATACCTTTCACAGCTGTTGCGATTAAAAAATATTTGAAAAGAACGATTTTTGTACTGTTGAACACAGCTTTTTCTCTTCAGTTCTCTTAATCTTTAACATCTAGTAGGAATTATGCATACTTGGGTAAAATTTGACCTTCTGCTAATTACCCCAATCCCCATACTCCCACTCTCTCCCCAAGAAATCAACACTGCATGCTTCCTGAACCTTTTGAATTACTATACTTGAACTTTCTGAGACTTGCATTTGGAACTCAATTTGTTCTCTTGATGCGCTTTGCAACAGGGATTTTTGAAAAGATGTTCCTTGCAAGAGGCTGAAATTCTACGTCAGCTGTATTCTTTAACATTCCCAGACTTGTACCACTTCAGCATTCAGTCTCTGCACTGCAAGACTGAGATGTTGGAAGCCTTTGTGATTATGCAGAGCATTAATATGCTTCAGGGCCTTATCCTGCCTAAGGTAGGTAGCGTGAATGTTTTTACCTATACTTAATGTATTGGAGATAATTTTAAGTAAAAAGTTTTGTTGAGAGGGATTCTTTGATGACTTGAAATGTCAACGGATGTGCAGGTTAGTAAGGAATATATTCTATCTCTTTAGAAAGTAATAGCTGGGACGTAACTTCTCTCACAATCTCACATTTGGACTTGATGTTAAGTACTGGTTTACATTAAGCACATGGAGCATGCATTGGCAGTTTTCCTGTTTTTATTTTTGGATAATTTGTTATCAGTTTATATTGACTCTGTCTGATCATTGAAGACATCTCTAAATACAACTGAAGACTTCTACCCTGATGTAACTAATGATTATCAAGTGGAGTTTTCAGGCTGCTGAAAATTAAAACCTAACTCAATCCTTCAGGAGCAAGGTGGGGAACTGACTCCAAAGTACTTGGAAAGGCTGTACATCTTCTCTCTCATGTGGAGTGTAGGAGCATTGCTAGAGCTGGAGGACAGATGCAAAATGGAATACTGGCTTCGAAACCATGCAACAGTAAAGCTTGATCTTCCCTGTATCCCAGAAGGCAGTGAAGATACTATGTTTGATTATTATGTGGCATCTGATGGTTAGTAACTCAGCAGGGTGATATGGGGTAAAATTTAAAATGTATTTTTAAACTGTGCTCTTTTTAGAGAATTACTTCAGAAGTATTTTGTAGCTTACCTTCTTTTGTGTCCTTTAGCAAGCTTTGTTTTACAGCTATACTTTACCGGTGGTATGTGTTCAACTTTTTCACTGTTGCCAGTGAGAAGTCAGAATGTGGATATATTGCTACAAAAAGCTGCATGGACTTTGTGGTGATGAATTGTCAAGTGAACAAAACCCGATAATCCTTGTCTTTGTCATAATTTACGTAGGAAGGAGGAGTAAGCCTCTTAGATACAACTTGAGGGATACTATGATTATATGATTCTATAAATTTTAGTCTGAATACACAGAGAGGGACTGCTGTACATGAGACAGAAGCACAGACAGATGAGTCAACTCAATTGACAATAAAGGAAGCAACGATGCCTTGTATTTCTAAAACATTAACTTAATTTCTTTCTTATTAGGTACATGGATGCACTGGAATACACACGTTGAAGAGTATGTATATCCCAGTAGTGGTACACCAGAGTATGGCTCAATTCTTGTGCCTAACGTTGACAATGTGAGAATGGATTTCCTTATTGAAACCATAGCAAAACAGGGCAAGGTACTTTTTCTGTATTTCATATCAAAGCAGTGCCAACAGTACACAGGATAGAAGTTTTAGATTAGCAGTGAAATAATATGTTATTGAAAAGGAAGAACTTAATTTTTTTTAGATATGAAATGGTGTTTCCAGAAGCCACATTCATGCAAATATACTTGAACTCTTGAATAGTCACTGCTTCCAGACTTTTTTGTCTTCCCCTCACTCCTTCTTTCTGTAGTGGAAATAACTGTAATTACAGCTAAGATCAGGTCAGAACAGCACCAGTATTTTCATGTATGGATGAGAGAGGGAGAAGCACATAGGTCAGGAGGCTCATATCAGACTCTGTTGATTGAACTCTGCCTGCATGGGGCAGTTACAGAATTTATGTAGTTTTAGGTTATGCAACCCTATTCATCACCAAAACTGTGTCACACAAACAATTGAAATTTTACAGATACTGAGTCTCTAGATGATTAAACCCTTTTTCAAGTAATTAACTCCTTCTCTTGTTAGTTTGATTGTGCTGATTGTCATGACCATTAACTGCAAATATTTTTAACAGGCCAGCAAAAATCTATGAGACGTTAACTATTTTACTTCTACATGTCTCTTGTTAAGAATTCACTTTACATAACTTTTCGAGTTTCTTTTCTGTTTAAAAGATAAATGGGATTGCTGAGCCTTTGCCAAGACACACAGCTCTTGTGTTTCATTTTATTTCAACGCTGTCTTTGTCTAGGCTGTCCTACTAATTGGTGAGCAAGGAACTGCAAAGACTGTTATTGTCAAAGGTTTTATGTCAAAATATAACCCTGAAAGCCACATGACTAAGAGTTTGAATTTTTCATCTGCAACGACCCCATTAATTTTCCAGGTATAGTAGTGATTAATCTTCTCATACAAGATGGCTGGATTCAGAAAATGTTCTGATAATTTGCCAGGAGGATGCTTCTGGAAGTGATTCTGAACAATAAAAAAGCACCTGTTCAAATGATCCAAGTGTCCTAACACATGATTTAAGACTTCTGTAAATAAATTGTTCCTTTCAACTTTTTCAGTAGTTATTGAGCTATTCTTGAACTTCTACAATACCATGCATATTATTTTCTTCATCATATGTTATGTTTTGTCTCAAATATATCAGTTCTCACTAACTGGGAAGATCTGTTAGACTTCACTAAACACTATGGGTAAAATAAGTGCTACCCACAACAATCTGTCATTAAAAGTGTGCTGTCCGCAATTTAGCTTTCAGTCATTTCAATTACTTATTAAAAAAGTAGCACATGCAGTGCAGCTGCTCTACAAAAAACTAGAATGCTTAACTTCTGAACTGTATTGTCTGTCCAAATTTCTACCAAACTAATTGGAATTATTTCAAGTGTCTTTAACCTCCTGGCAATATATTTGGGAAATATTTTCAATGCAGTCTGGTATGCCAGGCCAAAGCACTGGGCTGTGAGTGCTGTCTATAAGCTTGATGAATCACCTATCATCTGCCTCTATAGCCTAGCAGAAACTACTAACATGTTATATAATATACTGTAATGTAATTTTGGTCTAAATTTCCTAGGATCTTTCCTTCTATTTATTGGGCTATAAACAAAAAGCAACGTATTTTTATAAAAATATATGTAGATTAAATTGACGATAGATGACAGTCTGATGATCAGGACATCTGAAATAGATATGCTAGACTAAGTCAATTCTCTGTTAACAATCTAGATCAAAACATTCTGTTGCGACACATGTTTTAAAATTACTTTAACTTCTTAAAATCTTGGTCTAACTGATACCACTTGTGTCAGAAGACAGGAGCCTAGGCATACTGTAAGAATGCAGATATTTAGGTTTACACTGAAGATAAACTATGAATGGTTAAGTCAGCTTTCACTTGGTATAGAGTAAATAAAAACTGGACCTTAAGAAGAACAGAGAAATGGAGAGATGATGAGAAGAACAGTAGTGGTAAGTCTACTATTGGGCAAAATTATCAAGTATATTTATGTATGTTCAATTATCAATGGATGCTTTTATGAAGTACACTGATACCTGCTGGAAAGGTCTTCCAGAATTTCATCTTCAATTTAATCTTTATTGCTAGCAATCATCAGTTTTGCTGATAAATGAATAAAATGAAAGAAAAGTTTGAAACTTATTCAGATTTATGAAACTGTTAGGCATGTTTTTCTACTGTAGACATCAGCCTCAGCCTAGTGCTGTGTAGCTTGGGATTTCAGACATTCTAGTTGAACTAGTGCAACTACCTCCAGCAGACGCCTTGCCTAAACCTCACTTAGTAAAATTCTATGTAACAGATCCATCAATATGTTTAAGTGATTGAATAATGTATGAAGTGAAGTGCTCTTTGTAACTATGCTGCTAATTGCTTTCTAACAGCGTACAATAGAAAGTTATGTGGATAAGCGCATGGGCACAACTTACGGTCCACCTGCAGGCAAAAAGATGACAGTCTTCATTGATGATGTGAACATGCCCATAATCAATGAATGGGGAGATCAGGTTAGTTTGTAAAAGCAGAAAAAAGTTTTTTTTTCTTTTCTCGCTATACTGTAAAATTGGCTTCTCAATCATTCAGAAGGGGGTAAATTTGATATGTAGTACTTTAATTTTAAACAGTTTTTTTAAAGAACCCATCTACATTACTTTGTCAGGAATTAATTGAGAATAAATATGCTGACTGCAAGAAGCAGCTTAAGTACTCCTTAAAACACGCCTGTATAATTTTAATAATGTTTTTTAACAGCATTCATTTTATAATTAAAAATAAGTTCTCTTTGGCACATAAACTGTGATAGCAAACTGACATTATGGGCAATAATTAAAATACTGTGAAACCTGAGAGGTAAGAAGTATGTTCTCTGCTTTAGATAAAATGGAGGTAATCTTTATGTGCAAGGTTGTTCTGAAGTATATTGCTTTGGAAACTCATGTTAGAATTTCTATAGAAGTATAGCTGTAGGATGTACACTCTGTGGAGTGTTTTCAGCTTGTCAAACAGAAATGTAGCATATCCATTTATGGCTAAAGAAAACGATCTTGCACTCTTTCATATGGAAGTAATTCTATGTTTTCAGCTTGAAAACCATGCTTGTGTCCGTTACATAGGAAACTTAAATATTTTTTAAATATTTGGAACATGCAAAGATGCATTAGTTTGAGCTTGATTAGAACAAACTGGAAATTTTGTGCTAAAAGAGAGAAGTTTTTCCAACACTAATGGAAATCATGCAGCATACAAGTGAGAATAAATTGTAGTATGAATGATTAGTTCTCAACTAGAGTATGCCTCTGCTCCCACAATTTTTATCCATAGATATTACCAAATGTGCTTATTCCTATCAGTGCATTTTTATCCTGCAGCAAATAAACAGAGGGTTAGGGGACAAAATAATGTTATACTCTTTGTTAGGTCTTTCAAATATATGTTTTTTATTTCATTCAGTTGTATGTATAATATTCTGTTATATAAAACCTGGTTATTTTACAGGTCACTAATGAGATACTTAGGCAACTGATGGAACAGAAAGGACTGTATAACCTGGAAAAACCTGGTGAATTTACCAACATTGTGGACATTCAGTTTTTGGCTGCCATGATCCACCCTGGGGGAGGTCGCAATGACATTCCACAGAGGCTGAAGAGACAATTTTCGGTGTTCAACTGTACTCTGCCTTCTAATTCTTCCATTGACAAAATTTTTGGTAAAGGGAAATTACCTTTGTATCCATCCCATTTTTGAAAATAGTGGTTGATTTTTCCTTATCCTTCTATTTACACATATTATTGTTGAAACTGAGGCTTAACTCCCCTCTGACTTGTTTACCAGCACATTTTCCTTCAGTAATCACTCCCCACCTGCAACATCATCAGTCTGTAAGTTTTTCAGGTCCAGTCACATGTCTGAAACTCTCGGTATGCTCAGATTTAGTAAGAATGACATGAAGGTATAATTTTAGTGACAATGCTGGACAGTTGCTCAGGTGCCTCTGCTGCTAAAAATGAATGACTAAAGACTAGACTTTCACAAAGGATGGGATCATACTGATTTCAGACAGGAGGTTAGCTATTCAAAGCCAGCGGAAGCTATTTTGGGAGAAAAAAGAACATTTTAATGGGCAGTTAATTAAAAGTTAAATAACCATTGAGCTGGTGGCAGAATAGTGTTAAGAATGGCTGAATCAACATTTGAATAAAGGCTGGAAAGCCATTTCAACAAATTGGAAAAGGTTTTGGGATTGAAAAAAAAAAAGAAACAGAAACTTCAGATGATCGTTGCTCTTGGTGTTGTGCTGACGTGTCTTTGATTTGGCAATCTTCTTTTCCACAGGTGTAATTGGAGAAGGGCACTACTGTAGTGAGCGGGGATTTTCAGATGATGTGAAGAAAACAGTAGCCAAATTGGTTCCATTGACGCGCAGACTGTGGCAGATTACCAAGCTAAAAATGTTGCCCACACCAGCCAAGTTTCATTATGTCTTCAACCTTCGAGACCTCTCAAGGATTTGGCAAGGAATGCTGAACAGTACATCAGAAGTAATCAATGAACCACAGGTAAGGGCAGCACATCAGTGGCCTTGTTATAATTAGCGCAGGAAAGAGGATGAAGAGTCTATCTTGGCATTTGAGTTTGCTTTAAAAAAATGCAACTTTAGTGGTTTTTGAGGCAAAGGTGTTTTAGTGCAGCTTTTATAGTACCAACTGAAATGACAACTTTGTTTCAAAACAGTAACAAACTCCACTTCTTTTGTCACAACAGTTTTCTTCTATCTGCTTTTCCTATTACTGAAAAATGCTAGTTTATTTGAAAGAAGTGAGAAAATAAGTGAGAAGCAATTAACTTACTTTGACCCAATGAAAATGCTCATATATTGATAAAAAAATTGAATAGTTCCTCCTCTCCATTACTGTCTTGACACTTTCAGTCACTACATAATTTCTGTCTAACAAAAGGTTTCTGGCTTATGGTTTAAAAGGAAGAAGAAGTAACAAGTTTAGTAATATTTTTTTCCATAATCCATCTTTCTTCCAGTAAACATAATTTCTCTTCTAATTGTTTTAAGGAAACTAATTTAGAGTTTTAAGCTCTGAAACATGTGGTGCTGGAAAAGCAATGTTTATGGTAAATACGGAAAATTTGTTAACTATTTGGGTTATATACTCACTTCATGTACAAGGTTCATCTCTGATTGTTGAATAAGCTCCTGAATTCTACTACATCTAAAATTTAAACTTCAGAAAGGATTTTAATTTCCACAGCTAAAAATATTGAGCACTTAGATAATTATATATGTATGTATACACACACTCAATTAATGTCTTTTGAAGTGTAAAAACTAACTGGTCAAAATACTATTATATAAATTTACATATTAGTTCTGAGACTTGACATAGTATGTGTACAAAGTGCTGTAGGCTGAAACAAAAGATTCTCAAGGAGTACATGGAATTTTTTTCTATTACTGTACAGCAATAGTATAAGATTAAAACCAGTGCTGTTAGTATTAACAGCCTGACAGGTTTTCCTTTTTCATCCTATGACCAAACTTTAAAGGGACTTTAAAGGTATATTGAATTTGGAGAAGGAATAATATAAACACTTGAACATTTTTCCTTATTGTTATTCTAACTACTTTGGCAGTAGAATTGGGAGTGACATCTGTGTTTGACATGACATTATTTGTGCCATGATGCTTATATTTCCACCATTTTCTACTTAATGACCAGTTAGAAAACTGGTTTATCAATGCATAAACGTGTTAACTCGTATGGATATGGTTTTATGGTAGGGGAAATGAAATCTTTGTACACTTCAGCTTGGAATGCTAGATTAATCTAAGGCTTCTTCCATAGTTAATTGAATATAATCTTAAATTGCTATTGGGCAGAATAAGAAGCTCAAGGTATCTTTTCTGAAGAACTCCCAAATATTATTTTTTTTCTAATGTTAATGGGATTTCAAAATAAAGAAATAAAGGCAAAGCTTTTAAGTTGGTATAGTTTCTTCGCAAGCCAAATGAGTTTCTCAGTACAAGAAAGACACACAGCTCCTGGAGCCTGTCTGTCAGAAAGCTACAAAGGTGGCTAAGGCACTGGAGCACGTCTTTTAAGAGCGGAGGCTGAGGGAGCTGGGCCTGTTCAGTCTCAAGATGAGAAGACTGAAAGGAGACCTCACCAATGTCTGTAAGTATCTGAAGGGAGAATGTCAGAAGGAGAGAGCCAGGGTCTGCTTGGTGGTGGCAAGCAATGGGACAAGAGACAGGAACTGATTCACAGGAAGTTCCACCTGAACATGAGGAAGAACTTCTTTACTGGGCTGGTGATGGAGCACTGGAACAGATTGTCCAGAGAAGTTGTGGGGTCTCCCTCACTGGAGATATTCAAGAACCATCTGGGTGCAATTCTGTGCAATGTGCTCTAGGATGATTCTGCTCAAGCAGGGAGGTTGGGCCAGACAACCTTGTGACTATTGTCCCTTCCAACCTGACCCATTCTCCTGTGATTCTGTGAAAAGCACTTTTTTTTTTTGTATGTAGGTGCTGATAAAGCTGTGGAAGCATGAATGTAAATGTGTTATTGCTGATCGTTTCACAACCTCAGAAGATGTTAATTGGTTTCACACAGCTGTGGCAAAACTCATTGAGGAGGAATTTGAAGATACAAAAGTTTTGCTGAATCATGAAACAGATGCATTCTTTGTTGACTTCTTAAGGGATGCACCTGCAAGAACTGGTAAATTTTGTTTTATTTGTCCATATAAAGGCATTTAGTGTTTTCCATTATGGTGGAATTTTAACAGCAGGACGTGGATTTCTGAGCTTTTAAATATATAAAACATGACATCTATTTCAAAGAGTCCTATGCTCAGATTAGTAATATGTTTACTAGTATGATGTCCTCGTTTTGTCTCTGGGTTGCAAAATCACAATATGTTTGTCCCTGAGAGAAACAAATGATGACTTGAGATGAAATAGCTCAAACATCAACTTTTAGATCTTAGCTTCAAAGGAATTGTTAGTGATGCTAGTGATCTCAAGACCCTCAACCTATTCAAAGGTGTTTTTAATCAGCTGGTTTTGACATTGCTATTCAGTACTTGTGATTGTGAATCTTGAGACTAAACAAGAGTTTAAAATAATACATTTTGTTAGCTGTCTCTCTAAATAATGGAAAAGTCTGCCCTTTCTTAGGTTTTGTACTTAATTATACTATCCTTGGACTTTAATAATAAAACTGTAGGAACAGAATTAAGATGATATAATTCTTTTCAATGGTTCGAAACTGTAAAAATATCACTGCAGTTTAACTCCTTGAAGTATTTCTTATTAGCTCCTTATCAACTTCTAAGTTGTTTAAATGTCTTATTCAGATTGCAAGAAATTTATTTCCACCTGGAAAATTCATTTTGTTTAACTAGTGCTTTTACATGTTAAGATAAGAAGTCAATTGATTTAATTAGGTCTTAATCTAGAGGAGTGTTCATACGAAGAAGCAATACAGAGCTAAAAATTCTGAAATTAAGGTGACTTCAGGCATACAGGAAATGCTATATAAAGGACAGCTGAAAGAGAATTAATAATCCCTGTATTTTGAGAGATTAGATTCTGTGGTAAAATGTGATTTTCTTAAGCTATGCTTTTACAGAGGTATTTTTGTGTTTTAGTTTTGTTATGTTTTTCTGTTGTTGTTTTTTCCTTGGAAACTGCTTGAGTTTTGGAATGGTGCAACAGAAAGGAAATGCAGAAAAAATTTGAAACAAGAAAAATGTTAGACACTATTCTAAATACAGTACACTGTGGTTGGGGTTTTTCCCCCACCTTTCTGTCCCTTCCCTTCACACTGGCTTCTAGTACTTTACTAAGCATTAGGGAATACTTATTTTACTGGAATAACTTATTTAATTGATTTTAATTCTACCAATTAGAGATAATGTTCTGAATTATATATTTCTTCAGTAAGTTAGAAGAGGTTTAGCAAAACTGATTGATCTAGGATAACTGGAAAAATACATCCTGTAGCATATATAGATCATGAAATCCTGTAACTAAATGAGCTAAACGTATGTAAATAAGAGCAAAATTGTACTGGTATTGTACTAGTATTATTTTTGAGGAAATCCAAACCACCAACCAAAAACCCTAATATGTCTGCCTGCTGGCACTGTTCCAATGAAATTTGTCAGTTGTTTATTGATGAAATATGGGCTGGATGAGAAGTGAGATGGATTGAAATTGGCTGAATGGTCAAGCCCAGACAGCGGGGATTAGTGGCTCAAAGTCTAATTGGAGACCATTAACTAGTGGTGCATCCCAGGAGTCAATACAGGGTCCAGTCATCCTCAACATTGTCTTTACTGGTCTGGGTGATGGGGCAGAGTGCACCCTCAAGACAGTTCTCAGATGACACAAATCTAGGAGGAGTGGTTGATATGGCAGAGGTTGTGCTGCCACCCAGATGGAACTTAACAGGAACAAAAGGTTCAACAAAAGGAAGTGAAAAGTACTGGACCTGGGGAGGAAAAGTACCATGCACCAGTATATACTGGTGGTCACCCATCTGCAAGTCAACTTTGCAGAAATGGACCTCAAGGTTCTGGTTGACACCAACCTGACCATGAACCAGCAGTGTGCCCTTGCAGGAAAAAAAATGAGTGACATCCTGGGCTACATTAGAAGAAATGTAGCCAGCAGGTCAAGATAGGTGGTCCTTTCCCTTTTTTCAGCAGTGGTAAGGACACACCTGGAGTGCTGTGCCCAGGTCTGGGCTCCCCAAAATGAGAAAGACTTGATATACTGGATAAAATCTAATGAAGAACATCAGGAAATGCTTTTTTTTACTGTGACAGTGCTCGTACAATTGTCCAGAAATGTTGTGGAGTCTGTGCCTTTAGAGACATTCATAAGCCACCTGAGCATGGTCTTGGGGAGCCAGCTCTAGGGCGCCCATCTTGAGCAGAGGGTTGGATCAGATGACCTTCAGAGATCCCTGCTGATGTCAACCTTTCCGTGATTTTGTTTGTTGTAAGAATTTTTATGAATGAAGGCATGCCACCTTTAAGCATGGTTAAGCTTATGAATGGAAAGATGAGGCAGCAGCACTGTTACCTCCTTTTTTGGTGGTTGACTTGTGGCTTTCAGATCACCTAATGAAACAAATGTATGCTAATTCACAGTGTATATATTTTCTTGTTGTGGCAGTTATTCATTTCAAGAGTATTTTTTTTTCTAGTGCAATTATTTAATCAATTTAGACTGTGTTACAGAAAAGATTATTTGCAATTTTTAACTGCAGTATTTATTTACCTTCATTCTCTGGTGCTATTTTTTTTCTGGGACCTAAATAAGTATCACTTTTCATCATTCAAGTTTCAGATATAGAGAAAGGCGGCTATTTAGGTTTTTTTTCATTTTGTTTTAAAACTTAAGTAGCTGAAATTACCATTTCTTGCAGGTAGGGTGTATTCAGCACTCTCATATGTACATCTAATATATAATATTATGTATAATAAACCTGTTTCTGGGTGATGAAACTTCTAGTTATCTTCACTTATCCCCTCATTGAACCTTTGTCAATTACTCAAACTGCTAAGGTTTTCTTACTTGCTTTTTGTTCTAGATGAAAAACCTGAGGAAGTTAATTTAGATATTCCCAAAATCTATGAACCAATCTCCTCATTTCATCAGCTACGGAATCGTTTAGATAAGTTTTTACAAACATACAATGAGAATGTTCGTGGTACTGGAATGGACATGGTTTTCTTTGAGGATGCTATGGTTCATTTAGTCAAGGTACAGTCTTGTTGGATTGCCATTTGTTGCTGTTCACTTGCCCTCACCTCTTTTGAGGAGAGGTATGCATGAATCAAGGTAAATTAATTCTAAAACTGAAGGCAACTAATTTATTGCTAGCAAATATTTGATCTGTCACTCTGTGACTAGGTATTAAAACCTATTAAAAATTTTTCAGAAAATGCATCAGATGGAACTATTCTTTTATACCTATCTTTTATGTTCGGTGGGATCATGGTGCTAGCTATTCTAACTGTATTTCAACCTTCCTTCTTCTTAATTCTTCTGGGAGCTCTTCCTGTCTTTGTAATGAGTCTAATGAAATTCCGGTTAAGACATAATTGGTTGCTTCTGAAGGAGTATGGGCAGCAGAGCAGGAATTAATGTAGTCCAAAATTCTTTTGTAGATCCACACTATGCTCACTACTTTTAAAGTTCTTTTGAATATGGATTGGAACTGACCATAACTTTTAGCACAGCACAGCTTGATATGATTGTTCACACAGAATAGGCCTCATACAAAGGAGAGCCTTTTTTTTTTACACTAGAACCCCTGCTGTCTCAGTTGAATTCTGAGGTTTTCAGTCTTTCTTAAAGTAAGTTATTAAGAACTAAATATAGAATTGCACTATCCCCCAAAATAATATATTAAATATCAAAGCCATTTAAATTTAATTGTAGTTGACGAACACATTGCATCTGCAGTTTTCAAAATTTTGGGGGGAATTCTTGTAATTTCACAAAATTAGTCCCTTTCTAAGGTTCTCTCTGCAAAATGGATGATGGTCTGCTATGGATTTCTTTAGGACAATTGTAAATCGTCATCATACTTAATAACAAGTTTCTCATTTATTCCTAAAAAAAAACTATAGAAATTCAGGATCTAGTAAAAGAAAATTTTTTTTCACTGAACAGCCACTTGTCATCAGGAATATCTTCTTTGGGTATCTAGATGGTAAATACCTAAAATATTTTATTAGTCTTTGCTTGGATGAAATGAGTATGTAGTGCTTCTAGGATTCTAAACTCCTGAAAATACCAACAACTCTGTAGACCTGAGACAGCTTGTAAGAGAAAGTGAGATAGGCACAGTCGAGGTAATGCCTAATCTGAGCTGACATAATATGACTTGAATGAGTTAAAGCTGAGGGATATGTTAAACAGAGAATGAAGTTTCCAATTAATGGCTTGTGTGCCTCTGCCTGGAAAAGATCTAATAGCCATTATTGAAGTGATCAGTGATATTCCAGGGAGGGCGTGCAAATTAAATTTTTTTCTCTGGTTAAATACTAGATTTTATCTTTCTCATGAAACATTAGCCTATGGAAAATAAAAAGTACATTGCACTCAATGTGTAAAATAAAGAGGTTTAAAATTAGAGGAAATTAGCATGACTATTTTAATAGCTTGGAAAGAAGTAATATAGAGGAAAGGCAAATAAACAGGTATTCCAGATTGCTTCTTGACATGATGGAATTCCAGGGTCATCAAAGAAATGTTCAAGATAATAAAGAGAACAGAAGCCAATACCGTGCATCATTGCTCATACAGAGGAGACCAGCTGCTAGCCACCTGGCTGGTATTATCATGTCTTTGAGAGGGAATTGGCTCTGTGCTGCTCTGGGTATTAATGTCGGCTCTTCTGAGTACTGTGAGGGTCTGTCCACTCGCAACTGATAGGCTGCGGAGCAAGTTTGTCTCCTGTACTTAAAGACATGTTTTCTCAGCATCAGGTAATGTCTTCTACCTGCATCCAATGTTTCATGGCATTGTTTTTTGGCTGTGGGCAGTGGAACAAGTATGAAGGTCACAGTTAATGCTGAAATTTTTTTTTCTCTGAATTCTAAAGGGTCTGTTTGTTGCACGGTCCTGAATTGAAGGGAAATGTGGAGCAGTAGTAAGCTGCTGCCTTTTGATTTAAAAGATAAATAATGAAGTGGGAAAGAAACATAGATCTAATTGGGAGATGTTTCACTGTGATCAAATATTCATACTGATACTGTGCATTTTTACAGTCAAGTAAATGAGAAGCTTAACAAGTTTCATTACAAAGGCAGTATTATTACCTGCTGCAGAGAATACTGAAGAGTCTTTGTCCTGAATTTTACATGCCCGGGACATCCTGTCTCTCTGGTTCCAGTGAAAGGACCTGGTGACATGTGTCTTACTAAAGTTATCCAGAGGTCATGGCATTGGGGAAATTATTATTTCCTTCCCAATTTTGATAATCTGTCATGCTGTGATAGCACATCACTAATAAATCACAGCTGAGATTTACTTGTACTTTGTGGAAGCGAGAGGTGTAATTTTACTGATAACTGAACATACACAGTGATGGAATCAAATGGTTGCTATACTATTTGACAGGTTAACAGAAAATACTGCAAAGTACAAATGTCCACAGAATATATTAATAGTAATATAGAATGCCTTAATTAAACCTTGAAATTTTCATTTGTTCTTCATTTCTAATATAACTTTATTATTACAGTAGCATAGAATTTTTGGATGTGTAACTTTTACACATTGTAGCAATAAATGACTGGTATATTACACAGATTTCTCGTGTGATTCGCACTCCTCGTGGAAATGCTCTCTTAGTTGGAGTTGGTGGCTCAGGAAAGCAGAGCTTGACAAGACTGGCATCCTTCATAGCTGGCTATGACACATTCCAGATAATGTTGACAAGGTGAGCATAAGCTAAAATTTAACTAAATAAATAACTTGTGTTTTAACTCTTCCTATAAATAAAACAGGCTTACATTCTCCGCTTAACATAGTCTGATCATCATCATATAGAGTGGAAAGACATGAAAATCCTTTGAGACTTACTAGATTTTCTTGATTTTCTACAATAATTGTGAATTTTTACCATCTTTGGTGTAGTAAATTATTTTGTGTGTTTCACAGAATGAGAAGGAATACTGGTAGTGTCAAGTTATCTTTGAGTCTTTACACAGTGCACTAAATTGTACTGAAAATACTTTTAGGTGGTTATATAGCCGAAATGCCTTCATGAGTTTATCTTGTAATATTTGAAATGCTGTCATATGAGGAGGTTGAATCCTTATCCTTGCCCATTAATTTGGTAGGTCTTATGTGTATGTCAAGTATTTTGACAATCTTTTCCAAGGATATTTTGCCTTATTTCATATTGTTCAGCCCAACGTGGTTTCTTTTGAAATGACTCACAAAAGATAAAAAAAAAAATTATAAATCCTTCTCTGAATGCCTTAGAATGAATGCCTCCCAAACTGTCTGTAGGACAGGTCAGTTTTGGCACTCAAATAAGATATAATTTTAGAAAAGTAAAATTATTTTAAATCTTTTGGATGTGTGTTGGCTGCAGAAGAAATTGTAGATCCACATGTGGGAATGTCCCTTGGTGAGGGTCTCATCACAGGATCTATCTGGAATAAGCACCTTTTGCCTTAAGTTCCAAGACATTGTTTCTAACTTAAATTTGCTTGGGTTTTTTACTCTTTTGGGAAAAAGACATTTTTAAAAACAGAATAAATATTTGTTCAACTAACCCTTTTTTTTTTTTTTTTAAGATCATACAACAGTTTAAACTTGATGGAAGATCTGAAACTCTTATACAGAACAGCAGGACTGCAAGGCAAAGGCACCTGTTTTCTTTTTACAGACAATGAGATCAAAGATGAGTCTTTCTTGGAATACTTGAACAATGTTTTGTCATCAGGAGAGGTAAGATGCCCCCTCATGATCGACGCTTAATAAAATTTATAATTCTGAAGTAAAATAACAGAAATTATTTGAATATGCTACTGTAAGTCAAGGAGTACGCTTTCAAGAACTAAAATTCAAGTGCTCCTTATCATTAGAGTATTATTAAAAATGGAGGCAGTCTACAAAATCTACAAAATCCTAGGTTAGAGTGAGACAAACTATCTCAAGGGACATGAGAATAGCTTTAAAAAAATAAAATTGAGACTTGGGAAATATCACAGATGTTTTAAAAAGCTCTCTGCTAAATTAACTATTAGTGTATGGTTAGTTTTTGAATGGTAAATTTATGTCCAGAATGGATGGGATGGATTTTATTCATTTTATTTACTTATGTATTATTTCAGGGTTATGTTTCAGAGTAATTGCTACTAGCTATTGGAATATAAAGAGAAGGAATCAAAGCCATTGGAGAGTGGGGTTTAAATTTTTAGAGCAAGTTAGATTTCAGTCTGTTTAATAGAATCACTTTAGTAAAAGTTCTTGTTTAAAGGAGTTGGTGGGTCCTAATAACTGCACTGTCCAAGATGTATGTTCCTTCCTGCAATGCTGTGTATTAAGAGAACCCTGTGCTATATACTCTATTTTGGATCACCTCAAAAAGCATGAAAAATCTTCCTTTTTCCCAAAGGTGTCAAACTTATTTGCCCGTGATGAAGTAGATGAGATCATTAGTGACCTCATTCCCTCCTTCAAAAAGGAACATCCACGAAGACCTCCAACCAGTGAGGCTCTGTATGACTACTTCATGACCAGAGTCCGGCAGAACCTTCACATAGTTCTTTGCTTTTCACCAGTAGGTGCAAAATTCCGAAATAGGGCCCTGAAGTTCCCTGCTCTCATTTCTGGATGCACTATAGATTGGTTCAGCCGGTGGCCTAAGGATGCTCTGGTGGCAGGTACATGTAGGTTTTATTTTTGCAGAGATATAATTTTCTGATCAGTGATCATGTAGCTGTTTTAATTGTGTTGAATTTTGCCAGAAGAAACTTACTTGATTCTAAAATTTGATGTAGCTATTTTCTTCTTTAAAGCTTGCCTGTATTAAGGCGTTGAAATATTTCTAACAGAGGAAAGGTTTTGAACACAGTTTGAAGAAAAATACCCTGTGAAGATGTCTTAAAGCATTAGTAAAGAAGGCAAAGATGCTACTAAAGAAAGAGATTATTTGTTACTGTGTGTGTGATAGGGCATACAGAGGAATGCAGTGATTACCCAGTCCCTGGTAGGTAGCAGGTTCAGAGTGAAAAAGCAGTTACACACTTTGAAGATGAAAGAATGCTGGATCCTTGCCTGTATTTTTTACTGAGAATAATAATACTGAGAATAATGCTCAGAACCTGATGGTGAAGAGTAAAGTCTGGGGTTTCAGAAGCTGGGTGAAAGCCAAGATAACAAATACACGCTGGCCTGTTTTATAGTGACTTGGTTATAAGCTAAGATATTTTCTTAAATATTTACTTACATTTAGGCTTTCTTTCTTTCCTAAGTATCTGAACACTTCCTGTCCTCATTTGATATGGACTGCACTGCTGATACAAAGAGGGAAATTGTGCAGTGTATGGGCTCATTCCAGGATGGAGTGGCAGAAAAGTGTTCTGATTACTTTCAAAGATACAGACGTTCTACACATGTGACTCCCAAATCCTACCTGACCTTTATTCAGGGATATAAAACCACATACAAAGAAAAGCATGCTGAAGTACAAACATTATCAAACAGGTAAACTACTCAGATAACTTCTGTTTTTCTGTAGTTTTCTTCCACAGGTAGTTATATTCTGATATGCTTCATTTCAGTGCATAGATTGTCTCCTTGCACAGCAAAAAAAGTTATTTTTAATTCCTGGAATTGTGTAAAGGTGTGACTTATTCAAATACTGTAGTTGCTCTTGTCATATAAGCTAAAGACTATATATATTTGGAGGGGAAAAAAGAGTAGTCATGCATGAAAAATAGAGCTAGAGGGAAATACAAGGTGAATATAAATGATACCTGTGTGTTTTTAAAGAGTGAAAGAAAACATCTACATGTAATTTCATAATATATTCATAGTAGCATTTAGTTTGCCAGGCAGCAACTTTTGTTTTCTTGATGAACACTTGTATCCTCCTGTTAGGAACATGTAAGAAATACGCTTGGTGGTTTTGTGAACACAGAGCCTCACTTAGAGTGCTGAGCTTTTTACTTGTAGATTATTAAAATGGTTTTGATATACTTTTTCCTATTTTCAGATGCTTTATTAAATTAATGAGATCTATTTGCAGATATATCTTCATGTCAGGAACACTCAAATATAATGGAGAATTAGCAGTTGGTGTATCGTTTGGTAACACCCTTAAGAAAAACTGCCTTCTCAGTTTTGAAAAACTGTCAAAAAGAGCTGGAAACATTTAAGAAAGACTTAAACTAGTTTATTTCGCTTTGAAACATTCTTTGTCTTCAAAGTCAAATTGAGTTTGAAATCTGTAGTTACATTATGGGTGAAGGCTTGTAAAACAGAAAGGTCTGGTCCTGTTATCTACCTTCAGATTTAGCAGGTTAGTTCATGCATTCCAAATCGTTTTACTTCACCCTAGTATCTTAGTTGAATTGTCTGAATTGCTCTGGCGGGTGTTTCACTTCGTCTGTTCTCCTACATTTGTTCAGCCGTCCAAGTACTCTGTAGCCTTTGCAACAGCAGCCTTGGTAGACGCCACTTAAACTTGTATGAAAAGTCACAAGTGAAGACTTTTTGAAAGAAAAAAAGCACTGTTGAAGGGGCATTTTAGTGCTAAATCAGAGAATTCTTACCTCAATATTTGCTTTCTGTTACCCTCTTTTGCTTGGTCTTGATTTCTTTTCAGTGTCCACTTCAAGTAAGAAATATTGATTGGTTATAATTCTCAGAATTTTAGTAATCCAAAAATGCTTTCTGCTGTATAGAACTCAGTTCTTTGAGTATTGGCTCAAGAGGGACAGTGACAAATATGGAGCCAACATATAGGATTTTTATGCAAAGATACAGACATACTGTTAGATTAGAAGTGGGTAAAATTTCAAGCCACAAACTTTGTTCACGTATTTAATTGTCCACTTTATTGATTCAGACTTGGGTGAAAGTTCTTGTCCAAGTTTTATTTTTGGTGTAAAACATCATCTGCAATTGTTCATTCTGATTGATGTGATTCATTCTACAGATGGAAAGTAGAGTGTAAATTACAAAGTGAATGAGATGCTTTTTATTTTGCTTTTTAACTTCAGAATAAATACTGGTCTGGAAAAATTGAAAGAGGCCTCTGAGTCAGTGGCTGCTCTAAGCAGAGAACTGGAGGTAAAAGAAAAGGAACTTCAAATTGCCAATGAAAAAGCTGACATGGTATGTACAGCCTTCAAAGTTTACTGCTGTTTGATTTTTTTTTTCCTTTTATTCCTTCTATTTTGAAAAGATTGATCAATTAAAATGAAGTGTTGGAAAGAAAGGATCTTGGAGAAAATGATCTTATTTGAGTTTTCTGGAATTGGAAACATATGATTTTACAACAAAATTCTTTTAACTATGGCATGTGGGTTTTCTCCCATTCTAGGTATTGAAAGAAGTTACTGTAAAAGCACAGGCTGCTGAGAATGTGAAGGGTGATGTTCAGAAAGTGAAAGACAAAGCCCAAGCTATTGTAGACAGTATCACGGCAGACAAAGCCATTGCTGAAGAGAAGTTGGAAGCTGCCAAGCCTGCTTTGGAAGAGGCAGAAACAGCCTTACAGGTTAGTATTTGGACCATATATAACATTAGCACTAAGAAATACAAAATTGCAGGTGCACTGCATACCTCTTCACTTGGCAGAAAATAAATATACATATTTTGAGGCTTTTTAGGTTCTGTTTTGTTCTTCTTTTTTCACGTGAGTACCAAACCTCAAATAGTCAGCTTTCAGAAAAGGGCAAGTTTTAACTTTCTTTGAAACTGTAATTGATATATCATGTGCTGCAGGTTGATGACAGACCAGTAACTGAATACTGATACTGTTACTAAACAGGTTTTTTGCAATGAGTGAAGTGCTTCCCATGTAAAATCAGTTGTAATTCCATCCAAATCCAAACCTCCTATTTTATGTTTTCACAAAGAAATTGCATTTTCAATGAGTTTTCTGGTCCACTATTTTGTGTCTTCTTAAAAAAATTTTTTTTCTTAGGAGTTGTGGCATTACCAAGACTTCATTTACTTCACCATACTTTTCTTGTAAAGCTTTTTTAATAGAATAGAATAGAACCCTTTGCCCATATATTTAAGATTAAAAAAATCAATATTAGTTGATCTTGCATAATATTTATCTTTATGTCTGTTCAGTTGACTTTATAGGAGGATGTACCTCAAGACATTTTGCTGTGAGCAGTAGTAGAGGAATCTGCAATAGACTTGTTAAATGCTAGCAGGGAGCTCACATCCCAAGAAACAATAAATTATGAAGAAAACACCTGAAGGGTAGACAAACCTCAAAGAGTTTTTATGTAGATTTACTGGAAAGTTAGCCTTTCCATTTGAGAGGCTGCCAGCAGTTGTGATGGTTAAAGACTGATTTGAAGGAATGCCATGATTTTCTTTTAAATCTAGCATAGCAAAATTTTCATGGATCTTCTGAATGTAAGACTTCACTTCGAGTGAGAGACATCTAACGGTCTCCGACTGCCATGATTCTTAAAGCACAGTGTGAAAAAGTCTAAATGAAGGTTGATGACCTGACAGCTGGGGAGAGTGGAATAAGGGAGAAGATCTGTATTATAATACCCTGATATACTCTGATATATAGCCACAGGAAAAAGGTTAAAGAACTAGCAACAGCAACTAACCCAGTAGTCGGCAAGCATTCTGACAAGTGAAAAAATAAGCAATGTTAACTGGTCAGCATCTCCAGTATAAAGAGAGCACTAGTGCTGTGTGTCTGGACCTGTCTCTTATTAAAGCTTACTTTCTGCTTTTGACTAAAATGGCTGAACCAAAACAATACTGCTCTTCTTGAAATGTAGGGTGATAATAAATGAAACACTGATTTCAAGAAAAAGCAATGCTAGCATTATTGTAAGACTTCACAATGGGAAAAAGTAGTTTGGCTCAATCTTGAAATTCTTGAATTTTCTTGGAGGGGTTTTCAGCCACTGGGAGCTGGCAGAAGGGGGTTTTACCCCTCGCGTGCCAACACAAAGAAGCCCGGAGGTCAACGCTGAAACCCCTCTGGAAGGTGGCACTCAGTGCCCATCACACAACAAAAAGGGGTAGAGCCCCTCACCCAAAAGGGGCTGTATCCTTCTGTCGCTGTTAAGCAGGCACGCAGGCAAAGGCAAAGAAGCAAAGAGAGGGGACTCTCCATGTGTGTTCCACGCAGGTTCATTCCTGTGAAATGACAGAGACCAAGAGGAGAATCGGTGAGAGGGTCCAAGGACCTTATACTGGGTACAGAATAGGTGGGGAAAGGGATCTCAGCCAATGGGATAGAGACAAGTAGGCGGGGTTGACAGGAAGGGAACCAATGGGAACAACATATAGGAGGGACTCAGGGAAGGATCCAATGGGGCGTCGAGGAACAAGGAACTTTCTAGAACTAATACATATTAAAGAAGAGAAATGAATATACATAACTTCATACATAAAACAGGACGGACAAAATATTAACCAATCGGGAAAACATGCAAAAGACAAAACAAGGGACTCATGGATTCTCACCATGACCGAAAGTTGCGTGCTAAACTCGAGTTGCTGACCCCCACGGTTGTCCGAGTCCTCCTCAGGAGACAGAGTGGTTCGAGCCAACTGCATTGCCACATTTTCTATAATAATTTGCTTTGTGTATGCCAAAGGGGAAAGGCAAACTAGAATAAAAACAGGCCTGTGAGCATGAGTATATTTATTCTCAGAATTCATTCATTCATTCACTCACTCCCTTAAGCAAGAATTTTCTCTGTATGGGTCTGCATCTTTCAAAAAATGAATCTCATTACAGGTTTGCAAATTCTAGCTGGGATTCTTACAGTAGAATTTTGCTTGAATAGTAGATAAATGCCTATTAAAATATTTAATAAATAGAAAGGTCATTACCCAGATGAAAAAAAAAAAGTGATTAGCTATTTCACTCAGTTTTTTTACATATTTTAGGAATGATAAATGCCGCATTAAGAGAAATATAGGTATAAAACATCTTATAAGCATTTCTAAACATATAGTGAGATTAGTTTTTAAAAGTTTGAGTAAGAATTGTCAAGGTTCAGTAAAACTTTGTTGCACTTTGCCCTGTAATAAAAGTAGCTCATTAAATGCACAACTATAACAGAGTAAATAAATAAATAAAAATTAAATGTAACAATTTTGCTACAATTTGTATGTTAGGGGAAAAAGTCTGAGCTGAATTTCCTAACAGTCACTAAGAAACACTGGTTAAAGTTTTCACACAGATAAGTGGAAAAACTGTGGTGAATTATTTAGTGCACATTGGACCCAAATAGCAGCAAAATATTGAAGGGAAACAAAGGCCTGGCAGAGAGAAGGCGATCTGGACAGTCTGCAGCACTTTGCAGTCCCTTTATTGAAGTACAGACACAAATAAAATCTGACTTCATGAATTCCCAGTGAGGCGCGTGCTAGGCTAGAAGCAAGGTGACGTAACACTCACAGTAATCTGCTGCTTACTGTTTGGGCTGTCATGTGCTCGGACTGATTAAACTGCCTTTGAATAAGCCAAGCTTCTGCTCAGAGTTGTGTGTGTTATAGGAGCGGGTCTGCCCATCAGCAGTTCCCATTGTTCAGTGCTGGTTTTGCTCTGTATGTGGTGCAGCAGCTGCTCAAATCAATTCTTCTCTAAGGAGATATCTTCAGCAGACTTTTCTAATAGTCCTTTCTGATTCATGATGTAGAGTTATGAGTTACAGTGTTAGACTTGGCACCCTAGGCTTACTTTGCCATTCTTAATAGGGCCTAGGTTTTCATACATTACTATAATTTATTTTTCTCATAGGCCTGCTTCTACATCAGAAAGGTAAGTGGTGTAGATGTATTAGAAGATGCAAACTGGTAAGATGTATTAGAAGGTGCAAACACTTAACAAGCTTGCTCACTGGTTTCCTTAATTTACCTTCATTTGCCAGATGTCAACAGAAAGTATTTCCTTTCTAGACTCAGTTGCTGGTCAATATATTCGCATTTAAAAAAACAAGTAAAATTCCGAGATATTTCTGGTTTGCTCTTTTTTTTGTCAAAACAGTTCATGGTAGTTTTAAGTTTTAAGGTGCTGCTGTGGAGGTGCTGTGCTGAGGTTTCCTAGTAGTTGATAGGAGTTAGTAGTGAAAATCTGACTTGGGGGGTCCTTCTAGCTTCATGCTTTTCAGAGGTAAAAATAACATAAATTTTTTTTCTCCCATTAATACTGTTGGTGAGCTTATGCTTCATGTTTCATTAAATAGATAATAACAGTATTTGATTTCCCCTTTGTTTTAAATTCCTAGACAATAAAACCTGCAGATATTGCCACTGTCCGCACACTGGGTCGACCTCCTCACCTCATCATGCGTATCATGGACTGTGTGTTGCTGCTCTTCCAGCGTAAAGTCAACCATGTGAAAATTGATCAGGAGAGATGCTGTACTGTCCCATCATGGCAAGAATCTTTGAAACTGATGACAACAGGGAACTTCTTGCAGAGTCTACAGGTGCTTGTGCAACCTTTTTTTTTTTTTTTTTGCAACGCAAGAAAATAAGGGACAACGTTTTCTCTGGTGTTCAGAGGAGAACAGATGTGCAAGTGGAATCACACAACAGATTTGAAATGTTAAGGGCTTAAGAATAAGTATGTCAGAATGAAATAAGCTTGACTCCTTCTTGCAAAGTCATGTCATAAATAAATTATAATTTTTCCTAAGTAAGGCAATGAAATTGTTTTCAGTGACAAATGACTCAAAGCTTTAAGCATTTGGTTTGGATAGCCATTACTTATCTGTTTCATTAAAGCTGATAACAAACATATTTTTTTCTGGTATTTAACTTTTCATTAATTTTCAACATCACAACTTGTGCACTGGCTTGCAAAAGCATAGATGATTATTAGGATGAACACAATCAGAACTTTTTAAAATTTGGGATTTTTGGTTCATAGCATTTGTCTAGGGAAATTGAAAGAGTAACTAACTGGTGAGCAAATTCCTTTTCATAACTTAAACTAATAATATTATGATTTATCTAGTTGGAATAAATGGTATGTTGTCCTGCTCCAGTGAGTTTTATCATCCCTGATTTCTGCATTTTGAGTTTACTTAATTTGTTACTGGTCTAGTAGGAGGCTTGACCAGCTTTGTATGCTTGGTAGTGGCATGGATGTTATTTATGTAGTATTCATATTGCATCTACTTGTAAGAGTTTTTAATTTACTAAAGGACTTCAGCATTTCATTTTCCTTGTGCATAATTAAACCTATTCATGCTTCAGGGAATAGCTACATTTCAAGTTCTTCAGTGATAGACTTTCATTATACTTTGTAAATAAATTTGAGGGAGAAAACTGAGAGCTTCTCGGGTGGAAAAATGAAAAATATGCTTTTTGGGGAAAAGAGAGGGTAAAAATAAATTCTTTAAAAATGAAATACATTCCAATAATTAGATAAGGTAATCTAAGGATAAGATAGCTGGCTTTCCCTTTCAAAGGACTGTCTTGTAAAATGTATGTGTATGAACCAGAACTAAGCTGTTGCTTTTCTTTTTGAAGATTGTTAAACACTTATACTCTCTTAAAATGAAATTTCAAGCAGGATCAGTGATATTTTGAATCAACAATTACCTGTGTAACAGTAATAGTAAGATAGCAAAGATCATAAATGAAGACAAACTTTTTTCTGTTGTGTAAGAATATATAACAGTGGAATAACTTTTTAAAGGTCTCAAAGATGCATGACAGAAATTATTTAGGTATAATTTACACTTATTACATACCTTATAGATATTGCACTTTTAAATTTTTTTTCCCAGCAATTTCAGAAGGACACAATTAATGAAGAAGTGGTAGAACTTTTGAGCCCTTATTTTGAAATGGCGGACTACAACATTGAGACAGCTAGGAGAGTGTGTGGGAATGTTGCTGGCCTTTGTTCATGGACCAAAGCTATGGCTGTATTTTTTTCCATCAACAAAGAAGTATTACCTTTAAAGGTACATCTGTTACAAGTCACAAACACCCTTCGCTCCTTCTCATCCTCACCTGTTTGTACATGAGGATTTAATCTATGGGAAACTTCATCTGCCTTATTTGAACTGGTGCTTCCCTCTCCAAAAATTTGTTATCTTGAACACTCCAATTCTACAATAAAATATATTTCAAATGTACTTCCACTTGTAAGTTGCCAAAATTATGAAAGAGATGGTGCAGTTTTATGCCTCTAGACTCCTACTGAATGGGGTTACAGCATCTGTCATCTAGTTAAATACACTACTGCAATTGCTCTACCTTAATTTAGAATTAAGTAGAAAAATGCCTCGAGATTTGGTTAATATTCCAAATCTCAGTTCATAAGAAGATTATACAGAGACTCTTTTTCAGTGTTATGTAGAGAAAAAAACAGGCCTAAGTGGTTAGAATGAATGTCAGGAAGAAGGTGGTCAAGCAGGTTTAACAGAGAATAGCTTGTATTTATAATAGGAATGGCTGAGAGGGAAGCAAGTTTTGTATTTAGACATAGCATATTGGTTGGACAAATCAAGTAGGCTTCTAGAGGCATCATTCTCTTCTGCAAGCCATGTAAGACTAACTTCTGTGTCAGATGAAGAATGACTGGCATTCCTGGAAGTGTTTTAAATTATTTTTTTCTAATTGACATTAAACCAACTGCTTAAGTGCAGTTATCTGAAATAAGAATTTAGTTTGTTGTAAAATTCAAATAAAAGTTTTACTGAGTGATGAAATCTCTACTGAACAGTTTGATTTGGAAATGTAGTACAGGAAAACTTTCTGAAATATATTATAGCAAATTCTTTGAAATTCTCAGTGTATGAATACACTTTTATGTTTTTATGCTCTGTAGGCTAATTTAGCAATTCAGGAGAAACGCCTAACCAGTGCTATGCTGGATCTGCAGAAAGCTCAAGAAGAACTGGGAGCCAAGCAAGAAGAATTAGAAATTGTGCAGGCAGAGTATGAAAATGCAATGAGAGAAAAACAGGTGAACGGCTCTTCACAGAAAAGAAGTTTTTACCCTTACTTTAAGGAACACTTAACGTGTTCTTTCAATTTCACTATTATTCCTTGAAAAAGATGTTGATGGACAGTGGATAAGAGACAGATAGGATTTGTATGCTGCCTCTTTGGTTTCTACCTCTCCTTTGCCTCTGACCCTCTCCCCTCTTCCCTCCCACCCCACCAAAAACTATTTTATTTGTATTCTTTATTTAGTGCCTACTACTGTAACTTCAAGTTTCATGTATGCTATATGTATAATGTATTTCAAATTCTGGGTAGAATTCCCCAGAATTAATAAGTATCAGGAATTTTGCATGCTATTCAACAACTACACCAAAATGAAACTTAAGAACAGAAATATTAAAAAGAAATACTGAATCAAGTTTCTGACAGATGTTGATAGTTTGTCCCGATATAATTTTTTCATCTCACTGTCCCTGCTCTGCATGGTGATAGAGATGTTTGAGAATACATTTTTAAGCTCTTGTTTATCTACTGGTTTAATGAGTTGTAGAGATTTTTCTGGCCTATCAGATATATGACTGTAAACAATTTCCCTTGTGTATGGTTTTCTCTAGACTTTGCTGGAAGATGCTGAGCGCTGCCGACATAAAATGCAAACTGCCTCAAGTCTTATAAGTGGTTTAGCAGGTGAAAAAGAGAGGTGGACAGAACAGAGTAAAGAATTTGCCATGCAAACCAAGAGGCTAGTTGGTAAGTTTTTATCCACATCTTTAAACTTGGAGGCAAGCTGCTTGAGTTGTAATGGGTAGTGAAACTGAGAACATTTGAAATGTCATACTTTTCCTTTGTATCTTAGATCCCTGTCTCAAAAATGAGGGTAATTGTTTTAATTCCTTTGCTAAAGCACTTTTAGGTGAAACATAAATGTAAGGCTAAAGTTCATATTTAAAAAGAAAAGATAATGGACATTGTGAATGTGGTGGGATACATTTGGGTCACAAATGGTTTAACTTGACTGATGTTTGTAAGCAACAGTCCAAAGAGAAGGATATGTTAGCAAGCGCCAATAAAATGTGTATAACTGAGATTATATATAGAAGAGAGGAAGACTGATACTCAGGCACTGACATTTATATGTAGAAATCAATATTTTTAACTGCAGTTACTAATGTTCATAAAAACTTGCTTCTTAGAAGATCATTAAAATTTTTAAAATTTGCACTTGTAAACTAAAGTACTTTGTAATAAATAATTTCTTCATTAAATGAACCAATCAATAAATGAAATTTATCTCATCATTTACTATGGGCTGAAGTTTCTTCTCTGACTTTTACTTTGAAAGGCTGCAAAAAGCAGGTATTGCTGTGTAGGTTGTATTATAGTAAATAGATTGTATTTTATTTGCTGGTAAAATACATATATGTGTATTAACTTATTAAAAATGTGGGATACCTTCCCCAAAAATTTATCCTATTTCTTTTATAGATAACTTGAAAGTGTCCAAAAAGTTTTAGGGCTGAGTATAAACGTATATCTTCTCCAGTTTAAATTTTGCATTCTTATTTCAGAGGTACGAAACCCCCTCAAACTATGGTGTCATGAAATTTAGAGGGAAAATTTTGAATCTGAACAGAAGACTAAAAGCTGTCACAGTTAATATCTCCATAATGATGTCTGTGACAGTTTTTATTACTAGTACTCCTAATTGATTTACAAAAATTTAATTGAATTAGTACTTATAAGGGGTTTTTCTCCCACATCCCCCAAATACTGTTTAAGCATGTTCTCATGATTGCACAAGGAAATGATGGAATTGAAAGTTTATGAGTAAGTTCATTCCTCCATGTCATGCTTGTGCAGGATCTGGTGTTTGGAATAGCATTACATATGTGCTGAGTTGACCTTGGTGAGCTGCCAGATGCTGATCTCTTGATTCCTAAAATTACACTGTAGGGACAAAGTAAATGTGGTCTCTACTGATATGTAGCATTGTCATGCCATGCAATGAGCCTTGGGAAAAAGACTGGTTTGCCTTCTTTATGGGTCAAAGTGTGTTCTTCAGTTACCAGCCAAAATGCGTAGCAACTGTTGAAGGAAACACGAAACACCTTGTTTATTAATAGAATTGGCAAAGTTGCAATGCTTTGGTTTGTTTAGGTTTTTTTTTTCCTCCTTTTTCTCTTTGAGGTGATGTACTTTTGGCTACAGCTTTTCTGTCCTATTCTGGTCCTTTTAACCAAGAGTTCCGCAGTCTGCTGTTAAATGACTGGCAAAAGGAAATGAAAAGCCGAAAAATTCCTTTTTGTGACAACTTGAACCTCATAGAAATGTTGACTGATGCTCCAACTATCAGTGAATGGAACCTGCAAGGATTGCCAAATGACGACTTATCCTTACAGAATGGAATCATTGTCACTAAAGCATCTCGTTATCCTTTATTAATTGATCCACAGGCACAGGGTAAAATTTGGATTAAAAATAAGGAAGGCAGAAATGACCTTCAGGTAATAGAAGTGCTTGTGTTTTCATAATCCCTAAAAACTCTTAGCTTACAAATCATTACAATTCAGTGATTCACATAATGATTAGGAAATGCCATTTGTATGAAAAGTCTGGTTTGAATATAAAGAATATCTCTGATATATTTTAGTAGATTTGAGATTTGACTAGATGTGGAGGTGTATCCTTTAGCACCGGTGACTTCATTTGTTTAATGAATTTATATTAATGAAACGTAAACTGTTGGAAAACAGGCTGGATGGGCAATGCCTGGTAATAACCATGTTTTCAGAATAATATAAGTGGTAGGAAAAAAACAACTAGTTGATTAATACAATTTCATGTAAGTGTTTATAAATTAAGATTCACAGCATGATTTTGTTCATCTTTTAATCAGAAATTATTGTTAATTTCTGTTGTCTTAGTATGGATGTCAGGAGCTAAGTTCTCTGCAAATATACAGGGAAGATGTATTGCAAGAATGTACAGAGGCAAGATACACAAATTCAATGCAAACAACAAAATAAAGAGAAAGGAAGTCCTTACTGGCTACAAGTATGATTACAGCAATAAACCATCTTTGAAAAGAAAAATCCCTGAAAGCCATAAAAAGTAGTCTGAGTGGCTCTGAGAATATTACTACCACTTTCACGTTGATTGTTATCTAGGTGTGGAAACCTTTAATGGTTGCTTAGTTATGTTAAAAACTATTATTTTGTTTATAGTTTTATTAAAGTCTAAGCTGAATGTGCTTAGAAAATGTTGAAAATCACAGTTATACTGGGGACTACTTTGTAAATCAAAGATTATTTGAGGTCCTGTTCTATGTAAAGCTCTAATTTTCAAGGGTGAAAAAACCCCAGAAGAACACTTTATCTTGGCATTGACCTTGCTGAAGTTTTACTTGGAGATGTTATCCTAGATAAAATTGAAGGTGCTAAAAGGTTCCTGTGAATTTTCCTGTGAAATTCTTGGGTAGTTGCACTCATAGGACATCAAAACTGAAAGTGCTCAGTGCTGCTTTGCTTCTACTTTTGCAGTTAAAAAATAGAACTTTGCATTCCTTGAGATCTGGCAATAGGGTATGCTGATGTTACCTTTTCTTGTGGTCCCAATCTTTGCCTTAATACTAGTCTACTCCCAGAATCATTGTTTTTGGCAGTAATTCAAAGAAAATGAAATAATTTATAAATATAAAACTAACAAGAAGCTTGGTAAATGGGCATAAGATACTGCATCTGTGTTTTTAGATCACTTCTTTGAATCACAAGTATTTTAGAAACCACTTAGAAGACAGCCTTTCTTTGGGAAGACCTCTTTTAGTAGAAGATGTTGGAGAAGAGCTTGACCCAGCACTTGATAATGTTTTGGAAAGAAACATCATTAAAACAGGTTCAGCCAACAAGGTAAAACAAAAGAGCAAACGTGGAATTTCCCCTTTCTTCCCTTTCCCTCCCCATGTCCTTCTACTTAGGAAAATAACTCCGGATAAATTTAGGACGATAAAAAATTAAACTCATTTAAACTTGATTAATGCTAATACAAGAAGAAAAAAGGTAGGGTTTAAGTTCACAAATGCTTAATATATTTAATGCAGAGTTCCTTATTCCTTTGCTTATGACAATTTTTAAACGTTTAAATAATCTGTGAATGGGCCATTTAAAGTGGTCCTTGTCTATTCTCAACAAATTGTTTGCATCAGATGTATGATTTAAAACTGGATTTTTATGTCTTTAAGCAGAAAAATGTAACCCTTTTTCCTATATGTAGTATCTGAAAAAGCATGTATTGGTTCTTGATATTTCAAGACTTCTTTTTAATATTTTTCTTAAGGTGAAAGTTGGTGATAAGGAAATAGATGTTATGAATGGCTTCAGGCTTTACATTACTACAAAACTGTCAAATCCATGCTACTCTCCTGAAATTAGTGCTCGAACCTCCATCATTGACTTTACTGTAACCATGAAAGGTCTTGAAAATCAACTCTTAGGCAGAGTCATTCTCACAGAGAAACAGGTAAAAGAATTGATTATATCTATTTTCCTGGCTGTACTTCTTATATTTACCTGTAGAACATTTTATTTTATTTTAATTTATTACTCTCTATTCTCATATCAAGGTAACTTTCTGGCTCTCTCTATTATGATTATTCTTAATATAATCTATTTGCAATGGTTTAAAAACTGACACAGAAGCAATTGACTCATTAATGTGGAAGTTTCTCGGTCTCTTTATTGTTGCAACTCTAACATATTCACCTTATTTTTCGTGCCTCAATGAGTTATAACCTCATGAGAATGGCCTGTGAAAAGCAAAAGGGCCTGAAATAAAAACTGATGTTCTTCTGTCTACACACTCTGGAGCTCATGGCAACATAACCTAGTGCAAAAATTCAGACATAGTTTCTTCCTTGCTCCAAGGGAAAATGGGCTACCTACTTATTTTGACATTGCAGACGTATTAGTTGAGGAAGTCCAGGTTCGGGATGCCAGTCCCAGTCAACATGCCACCAGCAGCTCTGGAGGGAGGCTGATCTTTTAAACTGCAGAACAGCTAATCCCTGTAACTATAAGGTCAGGCAATGTTGGTGTCATGAGACACTATGCAGCTATGAGTGTGTAGCTACTAAGATTTTGGCAACAGTTCCAGTTTACCTTCCCTAGGGACAAATGACAGGAATGTCTTTATTTCTTTACTGTGGCATCTGTTGAGTTTCTCCTGTCCTTCCAACACCTGCCGCTGCCCCGCCAATGTAAGATTTTTCTCGTTAATAGCCTCAGTCATCTTATTCACGTCGAGTAGTTGCATTTCATTTCCAAACAGTGCATGGATCTCATGAGAGAAATCACGCTCAATCTGTTAAAGTCTGTCTTTTGTCAGACAGCTTCATTGCACCATCAGCTTCTCTTCAACCACTGACAACCCACTATGTAATGAAATTATCACTGTCTATCTAAAACACACTGTGATGTGTATATTCACAAAGCCTTGTTCCTAACTGTACTTCTTGGGCCTTGAAATACAGTACTTTCCTCCAGGAGACAGTCAGTGTATCAATTTCCTGCAGTCAATGCCACTGCTGTGTGCTTGGAGGACACAGAAAAGGAGCCTAACTTTTCTCAGGGAAGCCAAAAAATAGATGGAGAAGTAACAGACTCAAGTTGGACCGTGGGGAATTCTGATTAGATATTAGGAAAAAAATAATTACATAGAGGGTGGTCAAACCCAGGAACAGATTACCCAGGGATTTTGTGGATTTTCAGTTCTTGGAAGGGTTCAAGATTCACCTGGACATTGCCCTGAGCAACTGAGCTATTTTGATCTAAACAGGGGTTGAACTAGTTAATTTCTGTAGGTGCCTTCCAACTTAAAATTATTCTACTATTCAATGGCCTCTTTGTCACTGAGGGGGAATGTCTAATAAGTGGATATATGGTACACTCTGTACCAGCTTCTCAGAGTGTTATACTCACTACTGTTTTGTTTGAAACCACCTGGGGATATTTCCTCTAGATAAATGACAACTGGATCACTTGACAGGCAGGGGGACTTCCACGGAGTATACTTACCCCTTTACAGCTTTCTTGGCCTCTGTTTATACACTTTGTGGTTCAAGGTTTCCTGAGGGGTCAATTGGAACATATCCCACCATCCAAATACTTTTTTATGATGTCTAATTTTGCATCTTTGGGAATTTGGGGATTTCCCTCTGAAGTGTCTGGATTCTTGCTATCTTTTGTAGCCTTTGGTAGGAAGGTGGTGGAATTATTTTACTATGAGATAGTTTGTCAAGTTATTTGAGCAGTATGACTGCTTGGTGATATCCAGTGTTACAATGAACGTGCGGAACTTCTGTCCCAAAAAGAGAAGAGATTATTTATTTGAAATCAGTGTTCTTCAAGATTTTTATTCACATTTCTATCCTTCTTCCCATTCCACCATCTCTTATATGGTTCCGGTCTTAGAATGAATGAGGTTTAGACCTGCAACAAGCAGAAGGAGCATTTACAGAATGTCATTTAAAGTTTCTGCAAAGTCTGACTCTCTGTTGTCTGGTATGCCCATTAGTAGAATCTTTGTCACATACATCTCACAGAATTAATTGTTTCCTGATAAGAATGCTGGTACTGATTTCTTATTTTCCAGCAGAATGTTAAACCAATCGCAAGATACAAGCGAAGCATAAGGTGGTCAACAGGCAGCTGGTATAGCTGTATAAATTTAATTCTACTATATTTCTTGTAATAATAGGATTTGAGAGATTTGATATATATCTGAATGTAGTATAACTTACGATATTTTAATGATATCATTATTTTGATACATTGACTGTTAAGTAATTTGACAAAAAACTTGTTTATTTAGTGTCATAGATAAGTCAGATTATTGGTGGAGTTATAGTATGCAACAACTCTTTATGGCCTTTTGAATTTTCACATTCATATATCAAGATTTTTGCTGGAAAAAGGCTCAAGTTTTTTAAGGAACAGTTGATGCAAATTCTTGTACTTGTGAATCATTTTGTGACAGAATGATAGAAGCTATGTAGCAGCTTTCATATTTTATGAATATTAACAAGAAATAGCATTCTTTGGTACAGTATGTAAAATGTCATCTGCCTGTGAAAGGAATTCCATAAAACTGGATTTGAAATAGCCTCTTCGGTGCAAGTTCCTTGAATTTATGTACATGGTAGCTTGGCTCATTTTTTCTGCATTCTTGGTGTTATGACTGGAAAATTTTGAAGATACGAAGAAAGCTTTCAACTATGTACATTTTCTGATCTGCAAAAAGCATTTTAAGAGCTTAATAGATGGACTTTTTTCACTAAGGTTTTTATCTAGGGTTACTTCACTTTAGTTTGGTAACTGTTTCCAACTTGTTTCTCTTTCTGTTTTTATAATGCATTGAACTCTATGTTTAACTTTTCAAAATTAACTCAGCAAAACATGAAGTTTAATTTGGCTCAGTATGTTAATTATTATATTTAATTGAATGCTTACTTTATTTTAATACTATTCTTTTAAAATAATGTTTCTATTTCATCAAACTTGCATGAAAAAAATGCTTCATGAAAATGTTACCTACTTTTCTTTAGTTCCATGAAGCATCAGTTGATTGAAATGCAGATAACTGTAGTTTTCGTGTCTATTTTCATCAGTTTTTGTCAGTATCTTTTGAGTAAGTAAGCACATCTTCTAAGTTATGTTGCACTTGCATTATTCTATAATGAGTACCCCACTAAATATTTTCTACCTGATGATGATGATGATGTTTCAATACACCAAGAAAAAACTCTAAATCTTATAATAATAATATGATTTTTCTTAATTTCCTTCCTAAGGTAAAAGGGCATTCTTTAAAAGAAATAAATGCTTAAATTGGAAATGTAGGAGGAGAATGTAGGGTGAGAAGACCAGAAGTTTAGAATGTGGAAAAACAAAAAAAGCGATTTCAAAAGCTGTAACAGTTTTTCGAAGCTGTAGAAATGAAGACTCCTCAAATGGGAGGGTAAAACCTTTCCTTAAGCCTTGCTAAGGGCTCAGGTCCTTTATATCTCTAGTGCTATATGAAAGGTTGTGTATTTCTTAGAGTTGTCCCTGTTTCTTTGGAATATTAGCAGCCAGTAAGCAAAGTGGAAATGGACTTGGCAATGTTGGCGTGAACATGGAACTTCCAAGTTTGGAGAGACACTGTTAAAATTATTCACCAGACCTTTGTAAACTTTATGAAGTACTTCTCTAGACACAGCAAATATTCCTATCAACTGGCTCACTAACGGTTCATTCATTAGATTCATATTAACCTTATCTTACGAAAAACTCTTAACCCATCCTCTCCCATTTCTTTCTTTTTACTTCAACATATTGAAACATTTTATGATATTTCAGTAGAGGATTTTTATCTCTGAGGCACTAATATGTATAAAGTTTTTAAAGGTTAATTTTAAGAATTAACTGAAAGGACTATTATCTCTGAAAAATATTTTTCCAGAGATTTCAAATAGTTGTTTTTTAAATGTAAAACTATTGATTAAGAGTTACCCATCTTCTATATTTGGACACTGGAAAAGAAACTAGGTACATAAACCACCCAGACTGTATTACTAAAAGTATAAAATAAATATGTATAGTGAAGTAACTCAAGTTCTACATACTTTCTTAATCAATGAAGCATTTTAGTGCGAGGCTGAAATTATCCCTGTTTGATGGAGGAGTATTGGAACTTTTTGAAATACTTGGTGCTTGATTTGATGACTAAGGGTGGCCATTGAGACTAGATTTTCAATATGGTGATTGTAAAACAAGGCATAAATGAGGATGAGATTACATGGAGGGAAATAAAACCCTATGCCTGAAATTGTGTTTGCATTCCTTTTCTGAAACAAAAAGAGAAGAAAAAGAATTACTGTTCTGAACTTCTTTTATGGCATGATATGGGCATCTTCCATAATATTTGTAGAAATGATTTGTTAATGCCTACTTAAACAGCAGGTCCAGAACCTGGCAATAGATCTTGTGTCAGAAATACCAATGGAATTCTTTCCCCAGATTCATGCATCTAGTCTTGGCCTACACTGTTTTAGTAGGATCAGTATTTTTTAAGCTAAATGTATTATTTTTGGTTTTGATTGCTCTTCTATTTCCCAAATATTACCATGTAATCCAATAGGAATTAGAGAAAGAAAGAACTGAGCTTATTGAAGATGTGACTATGAACAAAAGGAGGATTAAGGACCTAGAAGACAACCTTTTGTTTCGACTTACAAGCACTAAGAGTTCTCTGGCAGATGATGAGAGTCTACTAATTGTATTGAGTAACACTAAGAAGACTGCTGAAGAAGTAACACAGAAACTGCAAACTTCTGCTGAAACTGAAGTACAGATCAATTCAGCCCGCGAAGAGTACAGACCTGGTGAGTGAAGGTAGTGATGGAAGACAAATGGCTGGACCACATATTTAAATTGTCAATACTTAGGGTAGGAGAAATAGTATGATGAGATCAGGAAGACCAAAATTGTTGGGGGAGATCTGTGTTTTCCTGTAAGTAAACTGTGTCTAGGAGATGTCATATTGAGCTATAATGGAGAAAATAGTCAGTGTTATGCCTCATGTGGAATTTATAAAATTGAGTGAACTGTTCTCTTTGTAGACTTCCCATTGATCTATAAACAAGCGTATCAGTCATTAGGGTGTTTAGGTAAGTATGTGTTAGAGTTCAACATGTTGACATTCTTTTACAGGGCCTATATAACATTAAATACTCTATATCTGTTCTGATAAAAGCTTCACCATTTATCCATGGGTTATTATAGTCAGCACATTTCATGAGTCTTTTGACTTTTAACTGGCGGGTAAAAATGTGAAAAAAACAGGGGAAAAAATAGCTCTCTGTAATAGCCTACATTCTAGGAAATGTGTAAAATGGTACAGTTAGTGTACCAGAAAGCATTGCAGATATTGTAAAACCTTTGTATTTAAAACTGAACAACTACTGCAAAGAAGTTAATCAGTACTGGGTAAGTTAAATCAATGTAGTTCATTTGACTTTTATATGACTCTTGTAAAAATCTGTAAAGAGAAATTTGTTTGGATTCTTAAACAGTATTTCAAACAGCCATAATTTTTACATGTTCTGCTGATGATCTCAATATTGCAGTGTACTATTGAGCTGCTCTCCAGATATGCTCATATTTGAAAACTGGGCTTTACATAGTATGCATTAATAACAGCAAATATCTTTTTTTTTCTGATGTATAAATGAGGATTAAATGAATGATCTTATTCTTCTTCTGGCAGTAAAAATAGAGAAACCCAAGGATCTTCATGTATCATTAGTTTTAAGCTCACGGTACATGTTTTAAAAAGTTAATGTTTTCTGTTCTGCATTTCTACTTTGAATACATTTTTGTTTCTTCTTCAGTTGCAACTCGAGGTAGCATCTTGTACTTCCTTATCACTGAGATGAGCATGGTCAATGTCATGTACCAGACATCCCTTCGGCAGTTTCTGGGACTTTTTGACTGCTCCCTAGCCAGGTATTTTAGTGAACAATAAGTATCATTTTTATTTACCCAGTCCTGGAGGTGCCTGTAGAATAGTAAAGATTTGTTGTAAACTAATATCAGAAAAAAGGCTGTTGCTTCTTACAGTCTTGACCAGGACTTGTCAGCTTAAATACCTATAAAATTTTGTCAGTTGGCAAGGCAAAGATCCCTCTAATGTACTTACAGTCCTTCAAAATTTGCCATTAGGTAATTAAAAAACATTATACAGCTGGGCAAAAAGGCTTGATTAGAAAGGATTTTTTTGTTGTTGTTGCTCCTTCAATCTGAAAGTTGTTGCTAGCTTGCTGTCTGATATTCTGTGTTTGTGATCCATTGTTTTTCATGTTTTCAAAATACTGAACTTTGGCTTTTTTCCTTTTGCATAGTATTCCCTCTTATAAAGCCTAAGCAAATCAACATTCAACTGCAGACCTTTCTTCCAACAGGTCTACCAAGAGCCCTATAACCAGCAAGAGGGTTACTAATATTATTGAACATATGACATATGAAGTATTCAAATATACTGCCCGAGGGCTCTATGAGGAGCACAAATTTCTTTTCACATTACTGCTTACTTTGAAGATTGATATACAAAGAAACAGAGTGAAGCACGAAGAATTTCTGACACTTATTAAAGGTTGGAACAATGAATAAATTTTAAGGAGAGCATGTTGTTATTGTAGAAAATTTATGTATTTGTATCTCCTAGCTAGCATGCTCCTTTTGCACATGAGAAACCAGGCAATTGTAAGAATACATGCTTATCATTCTTATCTGGTGACAGACAGCACTGTATGGTAGTTCTAATTTATAGCAGCACACTGAATATTGATGAATATGCCTTTGGAATCGTGAGAATTTGAAAGGAATATTGTTAAGTGTCCTTTATATCTGCTGCTCAAATACCATCAGGTATGTGTTTAACTTAGAAAAGTTATTATTGTACTAAACATGTTATAGTTTCTTTAATAAGTGCAGCAAATAGGAACAGAAAATGATACTAAGTTTAAAAGAATATTAGAGTCTTAGCTGAATGTGACAAGTTCAAGGCTTTGGTCTTAATTGCACACACCACTGAATTCACTTGAAAGTTTGGATCCATTTTGTATTACTTTTCCGAGACACTTGATTTACCAAGCAGCATTTATTTATGGATTATATCTGTGAATTTTTCCATGCTGAATCTTCAGAATATCTTTACCCAAAAAGGATTTATTTCCAAGCACATTGCACAAAAACACCAGTGAAACCTCAAAATATAAATTGGTTAAGGCTTCTGTTTAAGGTACATAATAGAAAAAAAAATTAAACTAACAAAATTGCAAACTCAGCTTAATCAAATATGGCATGTTTTTTTAATGTAGAAAACCCCTGGAACATCATGATTAAAAACCTGGATTCTTGTATTAGTTTTTTCCCTTTTATTTTGTTTATTTTTCATTGTCTCTCCAACTAATTATAACTAATTTCAATTTCTTGCAGGTGGTGCTTCCCTAGACCTTAAAGCTTGTCCTCCTAAGCCAGCTAAATGGATTCTGGATATGACTTGGTTGAACTTGGTGGAGCTCAGTAAGCTTAAGCAGTTTTCAGATATTCTTGATCAAGTACGTAAGAGCTTTTTAAAATTGATCTCTTGTTTAACAAGTGATTGTCTGGTAGAGATCAAGCCATGTGGTGGGAAACTGGTTTATTTTATAGAGAAGAAACAAAACTGACAGCATAAAGCCACAGTTGTGGCCCTGACTTCTTAGCAACCTATGTTGATATAAAGACTCAATTCCCCCCAGGAAAATAAGAAGAGCGTAGATTTTTCACACTTTATATAGTTATAATATTTTCAGATTGTGATTACACTTGCCATTATTCAATTCACATATTGCAACTTTAATCTTGTTCTGGTTGTTAGATTTTCTTGCATCCCTGTTGTGCTTTCTTACACTAGGTTTTATGATGCTTGTTGCAATATTTCTGTGGTTACATGGAGTAAAAGTTAGGGAAAGGGTGTTCGGTAAATTCAATACTTGTATGAATAGTCTTATCAGACACTAAGTGTATTGTAGCTAATGGTAAATAGCATTTGGTATAGGTGAAGAAAACTTTCTGTATGTTCGTGTGGGGAGCAGTTATGTACTTGCTGTTCTCAAAGCTATGTCCATGCCTAGCTATCCATGTTCTGACATAACTATAATAGAAAATACTGATTAGTAGCTCCTGTTTTCAGAATATGAACACTCAAGGTTGTTGTTGCATTCTACAATTCCATACTTAAAATCTGAAAATTTATCCTATAATTTTTAATAGCCTTATCAAATCTGTGGACTAATATTGCTAGTGTGGATTACATGTCTCTGACTCTTATTAAAAGTTTGCGACCTGGTGGCAGTGAAAATATAACCTGTCTGTTTCATGATGTTTGCTTCTTTGATGGTATAATTGCAGATTTCCAGAGAAGAGAAACAGTGGAAAATCTGGTTTGATAGTAAAAATCCTGAAGAAGAATTGGTTCCTGGTGGCTATGGTCAATCTCTGGACTGCTTCAGACATCTTCTTCTTATCAGGTCTTGGTGTCCTGACAGGACCATAGCTCAGGTATATTTATATATCTTACATGGTCTACTTAGGTATCACTAGAATAATAGTTTCCAGATTGCAGTTTAGTACTATTTTATGTAATGCTAAACACCTTTTTGCAATGGACCTTTATATTGTATTTTCTGAAATTCTTTTCAGACCATTTATGTATTTGTTACAAGTACAGTGATAGCAAAATTATTGCAATATATTGAAGAAATATTATCCAATGATTTTGCTGTGGTGATTTCTACTCAAATCATATGTGTTTATCCAGATCTGCTTTATCAGTTCAGAAGGGTACTTTTAGCTCTCCTTACCTACTCACTGGAATTTTAGAAGTGTCCCCATGTTAGGCTGAAGTAAAATACTTTAATGAACTCGGTTGGCTGAAAGAAAAGAAAATTGAAAACACTTTAATTGAGAAACTATTTCTTGCATGGAAAAATTAGACCCACTTTAGAAAAATCTATATTAAAGTCTGTTCAAAGCTCTCAATTTACAGCCATTTATTAGGAAAAGTATAAAATTGAAGTTTATTAAATAGACCTTTTTTAAAGAAAAATCAGCTTCTAGGAGCCTATTTTTAATCTTTATGTTCTTCTCCAGTGCAAAAGAACAAAAAATTGTAAAATTGATGACAATTCAGAGAAATTAAGGACAATTTGCTGAAACTGGAATACATCACTAAAAGTGGGGTATTAATTTTATTGACACACATCTTTAGACATTGTGTTTGGATTCAGAGACAAGCTCAGCAGTTATTGGAAAAACTTCAGTCAATAGGTTAAGCAGTACTGTATAAAGAGTATCTCTATGATATGTGCTATGTGTCTGAAACACATAATGCAAAATTAGTTCATCTACTGTTAATGGGGCAATGTAAACTTTCATCTTTCAATGGTTTTATGAAAACTGATAGTTTATCAAATGTTTAACACTGAATGTCTTTTGTCTCTGAGAAGTAACCCAGAGGTATGAAGGAGAAGATTTATCTTTTTGTGGTGGGAAAGAGTACAAGAAAGGTCATCTCTGACTGTTTGAAAGAGCATTTTCTATTTCTTTGTGAAAAAGAACAATAATCTAGAATTTTTAAAGATAAATAAAGAAGGGATAAAAGAGATGGTTGTCACCTGTTCCTCTAGATCTTCTACTTAGTGATAGTTATTTTAATAATTACTACTGTTAATTCATTGCTTGTCTAACTGTTAAAGTGGGAAAGGCCTAAGAGCTTTGAAGCCTGTCTTTAATCCTTTCCTCCTCTTTTTCTAGATCTTAAAGATAGGAGTAACACTATCTGATGGAGATACCATCTTTAAATCATGAAAACTTTTCTAAAGTTTTAGAGAGGTTATTATTTTTATTATACTCTAATTATAGGTATTATATATAGCAATACATACAGATATATGACATATAATAGTTATTTTAAAAATTTTAACTGATCTTATAAGGCTATAAGAAATAATACCTTCAAAGACAGTATGATGTGTTGACATGTAAAAATAAACTTGTTGCATATTTATATTTCTGATACAAATTTTTTGCAGCCTTTGGTCTTCAGTTGACTTATTGGTTGTATTCACCCTCAGAAGAAAACAGTATTAAATGGTTAGGTCATGAGTTAAATTTACCCTTTTTAATATAGGCAAGAAAATATATCACTGACACTATGGGGGAGAAATATGCAGAGGGAGTCATCTTGGACTTGGAGAAAACATGGGAAGAGTCAGATCCACGTACTCCTCTCATATGCTTTCTTTCCATGGGTTCTGATCCTACGGACTCAATTATTGCTTTGGGAAAAAGACTGAAGACAGAAACGTGTTGTGTTTCCATGGGCCAGGGGCAAGGAATCCACGCTCGTAAACTTCTACAGCGGACAATGGCTCATGTAAGTGACAAAAATCTGAGCGCTTGAATTAAACACCTAGAAATAAAAATCCTCTCATGAGATAATGTTTTTTGGTGGGTAGTCAATGCTGATGCAAACCACTGTATTTATTTATATAAGTGTCCTAAGCAAGAGAACTGTCTTTTCACAGTCCTTCAATTTGCCATAAACAAGCATTTTGATGCTGTGCAGATGTTTTTAATTGAAAATGGAGTGGTTTTCATGTGAAATGGAGTTTTTATAGTAGATTGCTGACTGATGAACATAGCTGAATTGATTTTTTTTTTTTTGGTTACATCACCAGTATATATTCTTCTGTAAGCATTTCAGATTGTTTTTTCAGTTTTTTATTTTTAGTAATATGGCTGTATTTTGTTAAATGAAGAAAATGAATTCCAAATATGATATTGATAGTTACATAAACTTGAGAAAAACAAGGTTGTATAGCAAAATAGTTTGTATTGCTGTAGTCTGAATTTGGACTTGGGAGGGACAATCTGGTAGCACAGGCATTTTACAGGAAGGCGAATTAAAAGAACAAAACTATCTGTATGAGAAAGGTGAGATGTTCCAATTTGGCATGCTTTGCACATCATGTGATACTATTGTTATGCCTGCTGAAGTGAAAAGATTGAGCTTCTTACTCTCCTGTGTTATGAGCTTCTTTTTATAACCTGTTTCAGTCTGACTTTTGCTTCAGATTCTTGTTTGATAACTTTATATAAGGAACTAATTAGCAGATCAAATCAGAAGAAACTCATTCAAAAATAGGGGAGAGGAGCACCTTTTGTTTAGTTAAGGGAAATGCAGTTACTTTCCCTCACTGTCTCACAAGCTCTCTTAGTGATGAGGTATATGAGATGTTTGTAATGAAATATGGTAATTCATATAGGAAAGTTTGACATCTATTGATTGATAGCAATAGATTAATTGAGTATGTTTATTTGGTTATTTTCCAAGCCTGGAACCCTTGGAAGGAACAAGGTTTAGCAGCTTGCTCTATGGAGCTACTCCTGAGCTCCCTTATGTAAGTCAAAATTTATCCGTTTCTATCAGCACTGTAGTCATGACGATGGATGTTTTAAATGTATTGAAATGGAAAAGGTAGACGCTACTTATAAAGACCAGATGAGACAAGTGAGGACCACTTGTTCAGGTGAAAAAAACCAAATAAGCTAACACCACCTTCAGAAGGAACAGCACACAGCTTAGCTCTCCTCAAGGAGTGACTTCAGTTTGTGAACAATGGTGGTAACTTTTTATATTCTATTGTTTTAAACTAGGGAGGTTGGGCACTTCTGCAAAACTGCCACCTTGGACTTGACTTTCTGGATGAGTTGATGGACACTATAATAGAGACAGAGACTGTTCATGAAAGTTTTCGACTGTGGATGACAACTGACATTCACAAAGAGTTCCCCATCACCCTTCTTCAAATGTCAATTAAGTTTACCAATGAACCACCACAAGGCCTCAGAGCTGGACTAAAGAGAACATACAGTGGTGAGTGCTAGAATGGTAATAATTTAAAATTAATGCTTGGACTGTGATGCTATTGTGTGGTCATGTTAAACTGGTAGTAGGTGTAAGATAGTCTGAGGAACTGATCACAATGATGCCAGGACACATCTTGGTTTTTGTTTTGAAAATTAAAAGGAAGAGAAGATATGCTGAAGTTCTGTTGCCAGAAGTAATTGGACAGCAAAAAAGGAAATGCCTTTTCTTTTCTCACATGCTGGCTTCTAATATCTCAGTTCAAAGTGTTTGAATTTTTAATCTTCTGTCTTTTGGGAGAAAAATGACATGTTAATCTTTGTTGGCGATCAAGTGCTCTTTACACTACATAAAATAAAGGACAAAGATTCTGTGCAGGAAGCAACTTGATGTGAATTCAGCTATTAGTAAATTGTGAGTTTTTTCCCCTGAAGTTTACTCTTTTAATTTGAGCAACTTAATAACATGCTATAAAATGTCTCCAGCACAGAACACTTTGTGGGACAATAATTTGCCCTTGGGAGATGCAAAGAGCCAAGTGAATATTTCTAGAGTGATATTTTAGCACTGATTTTAAGTAGTTTTGAAAAAGACGATTACTGTGATTCTCATTAAACCCGTTTGCAATCAATAGGTGTCAGCCAGGATTTATTAGATGCCAGTAAAATGGTGCAATGGAAACCACTCTTGTATGCTGTAGCCTTTCTACACTCCACTGTTCAAGAAAGACGCAAGTTTGGATCTTTGGGTTGGAATATACCCTATGAGTTTAATCAAGCTGATTTCAATGCTACTGTGCAGTTCATTCAAAATCACTTGAATCGCATGGATACCAAGAAGGTAATTAATGATTTTGTGGGGAAGGTGGATTAAGGTGGTGGATCTTTCTAGTAGTGGAATGTATGTAAAGGCTTCCTAATAACTGAACTACAAGAATGATTTTAATTTATTGTTTTTTCCACAAACATTCAATATTTCAAGTATACCTCTCTCTACAGGAGCAGACTTAGACTTCTAATCTGGTGCATGTTTAATTTCTGTATTAACCTGTACATTAAAAAAAAAAAAGCCTTCCCAGCCATCTCAAAAATATAAACCTTAGAAGTACAGACCCTTTTTTCAATTCTAATTAAGTCAATTATTTAAAAATGGATGACTGTATTTAAAATACTCTTTTGTTTAAATCTATTTTGAGTACAACTAATAAGATTTGGTCCCTCCAACCTATCTTTGCAGCATGAAGAAATCGAAAGTGGTTCTCAATAACTCTGCGAGAATTTATCCTATGTTTCTTACTTCTGTATGGTTTATTGTCATACAGAGAAGTCTGTGGCAGAGGAATTTGCAGTTGGCATTTTAAGAGAAAGGAGGATTCAAATATACCTGTAACTTTCTTGCTGCCTTCAAGATGCTGTTGAATTCATTGTCAATGAATTATATTTTGAGAAATCCTTGCAGGTGTTCTGGAAATGCAAGACTATAATAAAAAAAACAGTAATAGGAAAATAATTTTCTTCCAAATGGGACAGACATGGTACATCAGCTGTTTTTTCTAAGACAGATCTAGAGTAAATGAGAAAAGGATTGGCTAAAGTCACTGCTTTCTGTTTGGTTTTAGGGGATCTCCTGGAGTACTGTTTGTTACATGATAGGTGAGATCCAGTATGGTGGTCGTGTGACAGATGACTTTGACAAAAGACTCATGAACACCTTTGTAAAGGTTTGGTTCAGTGAAAATATATTCAGTCCTGAATTCAGCTTCTACAAAGGTTACAGCATACCCAAATGTACTATGGTGGATCAATACCTTCAGTACATACAGGTTGGTAAATGAGAACTAATCGCTTGTTTCTCATAAGTTCCTAATTCCTTATAATTTTTCTTTTTTTCTGAGTACCTGTATTTTGTCTTTTAATCACAGATTTTTTTACTGATTTCTAGTAGTCTGCATATCTATTAGTGACAACTACTTATTGTTATCAATGTTATCATCTTCATGACAGCAATGTATGTTTTCTTTTTCATGTGGTTTTCTTGCGGGATGTACCTAAAGGCACAAAGTTATTAAAGAGGGCAAAGAATGGAGTCCAGACATTGGGTACAACCTCTTGGAAATAAAAGGTTTAGATATATGAGAGTACAAGTTTACTATTAAAATCGCACATAGATATTATAACTCTATTTTTTGCTGTGATTTGGGCTGTGACATGACTAATAGGCCACAGCAAGTTATTTGGCCTAAGACTATTTGAAGAAATCTAGCTTCTTACTTTACAGTAATTGAGACGGTTTTTTTCTATTTTTTATTTGGTTTTGTTTTGTGTTGGGTTTTATGTTTATTTGGGGATATTTTTTGGTGGTTTTTTTCTTAATGATTTGCTTCTAAATCTCCAGTTATACTCTTTTCATATTTTACTATGTAGACCCTTCCTGCTTATGATATGCCAGAGGTGTTTGGTTTGCACCCCAATGCGGATATCACCTACCAAAGTAAAGTTTCCAAAGATGTATTGGACACCATCCTCAGTATTCAGCCTAAAGATAGCTCTGGTGGAGGAGGGGAAACTCGAGAGGCAGTTGTAGCCAGACTGGCTGATGATATGCTGGAAAAACTTCCTGCTGATTATGTTCCATTTGAAGTGAGTTAACGAAATTCTGGCAAAAACGTTTGCTCCATCTTGCCTTTTATGGATTAAAAAAAACCAACCCAACAACTTTTCTAAAACCATATTTGAATTCATTCATACAGGCAATACTTCCCATTTTGAAGAAATGTGACCAAACAATTAAAGTTTATAATGAAATCATGAAATGTGTGCTGAAGGGCTTTTGTGAGGACTTAAAAAAAAATATTAAATCCATTAATGCTTAAGCTGTCATTTGCACTGTGGGGGAGGTAGGATCATCAACTTTTAACTGAGGTTGTTGATACTATAAAATTTCTAGTTATGTTCATGCAGTTGTTTACTTGTCAATTTTACACTTTTGATTAAAATTGTACCTGTAAGTTTGGTTAGAATACAAGGCTGCCTGGTATTGTGATAGTTCCAGGCATTGCTACTATGTTGAAGTAAAGTAGCTGGGGCAATTACTCTTGATTGGTTTGTGCAAAGAGAACCATGAAATTGCTTGCTAGAATTAAAGCTGAATTCCTTGATCTAGGGTAACCAGCTTACAAATCCCTTTAAATGGCATTAGCTCACAGAATGATATACAGACTAAATCATGGCAGATTAAAACATAGCCAGTTCTTAGCATCATAGATTTCTCATGGAGCAAATCCCGTGTTTCTGTCTCCCTTCAAGGGAGGTGCCAAACTCACCATTTAAGTTAATAAATGAATTATGTTATGTATTAAAGATCATATTGTGGCTTAACTTTGACATAAAGGCAACTTTGTTTTTTCACTTCTCTTGAAGGATCTTTGGTTTTCTACCTACAGGTAAATGAAAAACTAAAAAACATGGGACCTTTTGAACCTATGCATATATTTTTGCGACAGGAGATTGAACAAATGCAGAGAGTAATTTCTTTAGTGAGAAGCACTCTGACTGATCTAAAACTTGCCATTGATGGGACAATAGTTATGAGTGAAAATCTGAGGGATGCTTTAGACTGCATGTATGATGGAAGGATTCCTGCTAGCTGGAAAAAAGTAGGTGTACATAACTTGTTATGGAGAGAAATAAAAAACCTATTTCTGAAGAGACTAGATTAAACTGCTAGACTTATAGCAAACACAGTTTTTCAAACTTTGTTTCAGAAGTGTTAACCAGAGCTGTCCAACTTCTGGAATAGATTTTATGCTAAAATAAACATAGTCAAATCAAGCCTTCTTTCATTTATTGAAATTGAAATGAATGTGGGGGATGCAGATATTTCCCATTTTAACAGCCTGTTGCATATTGGCAGGATAAAAAAGCTTGAGACAGGAGAGTAATTTAAAATGTGATGATGGATTTTAAAAAATAGCACCCACATTAGTGGACTACAGTGGTGCTATTTATTGAACATATATAATTAACATATGTTCCTTTTCTGGGTTAAGTAGAGGTGGCCTGTCCACCTTGGTCAAAATTGGTGTTCTTTGAGTTTGACTTACAGCCACATAATTACAGAACAGTAAATGCTGGAAAGAACCTATGGAGGCAGTCTAGTTTAATCACACTTCTGAAAGCAGGGTACATTAAAGCAGGTTTCTCAGGAGGCTCCAGAATCAGAGAGGTGCAACCCATTCCGCTGTTTGATCACCTTCACAGTAAAACTCAACTAATCAGCAACCACCAGCCAACCAAACAAAAAGCCCCTTAAGCTGAAACTGAATTTCTGGTATTTTGTCTTGTTCCCATTGTTTTCTCTCCTATTACTGACAAGGATCAGGGTCCATCTTCTGTTCTCTACACAAGGTATAAACATAATATCTTCTTTGAGCCCTCTCTTCTCCAGGCTAAACAATCCCAGCTCTCAGCCTTTCCCCATAGAAACTGTTTTCAAGGACAATTAGAGCTGTTAACAGCAACTGATGGAACGAAAAATAGGGATTTTTTTTTGTTGTTTGCTTATTTTGTTTCTACTGACAAAGTGTTTTCATGGTACAAAACCTAGATCTAAACAGATACTTCACAACACAACTATATCTCCACATAATCCAAGTTCAGTTTGCCTTAGCTTTTATTCAGAAGAAAAAAAAAATGCATAACAGTTTTACAGAAATCACGTTATCTTGATATATTGACCTTAGAATTAGAAAGACACGTATGCAATTTTTCTTCTTAGTTTATACAGTTATTTAACCTTACAAAAATGTCATAAAATGGACAATTACCACAGACAGCATTAAGCATGTGTAAATGGAATAGTAGACGTGAATTTGAACAGAGAAAGAATTGGCTTCAGATTTCAGTGGAATGCAAAGTTCAAGCATGAAATTAAAGTTAAGATATGATAGATAATCTTCAAATATGCTTTGCTAATATTATGTTGTTTATTACCATGGGAGGAGTTAGCTTTTCTTGACAGCAGTATGCTATTTTAAAACATGTTTACTGTTTTTAGGCATCTTGGCCTTCCAGTACACTTGGTTTCTGGTTTACTGAGCTTCTAGAAAGAAACCACCAGTTTTACAAGTGGATTTTTGAAAGTCGACCAAACTGTTTCTGGATGACAGGGTTTTTTAATCCTCAAGGATTTTTAACTGCGGTGAGGCAGGTAAATTGTGTTTGAAGTCTTATTCTGCTTATTTTTTGACAAGCTTTTAAAAATAAAATATATTGTCTGATGAAGGATGAGTTTATACACATGGGAAGATCTGTGACTGTCTAGTATTGCCTGAGCGAACTGCTCTTCCTTCGCATATTCTTTTTCAGCATATCAACCACTAATATGTTAAAATATATTTCCTGTGTTGACCAAGGCCCAAATAAGTAGAGGCTGCCTCACAACTAAGGTAGACTAGAAAAAATATAGTCTCGTTTTTCCATTGTGATATCTCTAAGAATGGTCATTAAGTCCGTGAATTTATTTGTCTTTTTTCCCCTCTCTTTTGTTCTGTGTTCAGTATTCACCTGACTGGAGACTGGGCAGAAAAGCTCTCCAGAATTAGTCCTATATGTCACTTCTGATTAACTCTTTCTTCATGAAGTGGGAAAGACTTTCCTTTATTAATGCATATAAGTATGATATTTGATGTATTTGTTAACGTGTGTGTGTGTTGACTTGGTGATTATGTTGGTTGCTCAGCAACATTTTTACTTTAAAAGGAAGCAATAAATGCCTGTGTTAGTCAGCTTAAAGGGACATACTGGAGACAGTAAGTGTCTGGAATGTGTAAAATTTGAAAAGAATAGTTGGGTAAAAATACAATGGGACCTCAGGAAAAAAAGCCTGAACTTTTGGAGAAGACAATGAAGATTTGTGGTGTAGAAAAAATGTCCCCTCTTACTCTGAGGTCTGGGCAATGTAATCTAAAATGTCAGGCATATAGCCTTGGAATTATGTAACAAAATATTTCTTTTGAGTGAACAGTCTTAAATTGGGACTATATTTTGCATCCAAGCTTGTGGAAAAGGTTTACTAGCAGGATCTGAAACAGTTGGAAACTACAGTACTTTCTGGTTCTGTAAAAAGGAGCTGTGGATACATAACAACCTAGTATCCCAAGTAAATACCAAAGTGATTTTCTTGCTATGTGGTAAAACAAATAGAAACAAGAAAGAGGAAGAGCCAGAATGATCACTGAACTATAAACCTTGTGTTCTGTTGGATCATCTCAGTAAATGCAGTATGGGGCAAGCATTAATTCCAATTACTTCAACCAAAGATCTTTGAAAGCCATTGCAAGACCAGGATAAAACTTTGGTTTGCCATAAATCAGTTGTATGGGGTAGTAAGGAACTGGGCAACTGAGAACTGAGTGTTGTCCAATGCATTAACTAACAGGTTTTTTTGCAGTCTCTTTACATAGCTTTAGAGCTGAGTGAGTTCTTACTCATTAAGAATACAGTTACTGAAGAGTAGAGGTGCAGAAAAAGGAAGGTAAACCCAAAATATATGTTTCACTTACCACATGCAGGTAATGTTTTCTCATCTCATCAAATCTGTGAAATTTTCGTGTTCACAAGAGCGGGCTGCCATTGGCATTCAGTGGATGTGTTACTTGGTATGGTCTTTAGATATTGTATATAATAGAAAGATTGAACATCGAATATAGTGGATAAAGTACTGAAAGCTTTCTTGCAGTTCCATGCCATCACTCCCTTAGAGAGAAGCCAAATGCTGTAAATATGGATATCATAGAGAATTAGAGGGGTTTTTTTTTGTACTGGAGAGGATATGTTACAACCATACAGATTTATTTCTAATAACTGCTGGGAAAAAGGGTTCTGTGCTCATGTGAAATTGTAACCTCCTAACTTTTGTCTGGTTTGGGCAGGAAATAACTAGAGCTAACAAAGGATGGGCTCTTGACAGTGTAGTGCTATGCAATGAAGTCACTAAATGGATGAAAGATGATATCACAAGCCCTCCTTCAGAAGGTGTCTACGTGTATGGGCTGTATTTGGAAGGAGCCGGTTGGGACAGAAGAAACATGAGACTGACAGAATCCAAGCCCAAGGTGCTCTTCGAGATGATGCCGGTTATAAGGATATATGCAGAGAACAACAACAGTAAGTAATGGTATTGTAAAGGATGTCATGTCCATAGAATTCAATGTAACTTTAACTGCATGGAAATCTTTTGGGCTGTAGGGATTTCATGAGGCTGTTGCTAATCATTGTATACATACCAAATCCCCTTCAACGGGGGAGACTTCCCAGTCTTCCATTGCAAATGTGCTTTCAAACTTGCTTCATAATTGATAATAGGCACTTTTCCTAATATTTAGATAGGTCTCTACACATGGTCTTAATGGTGTTAAGAACTTTTTAACCTATTTACAGGTAAGCTGTACATATTGACAATAAGTATCCTGGATTAAAACCACCAGCTTTCTTATATATAAACTCTGTGATCTTTGTAACCTAAACCTAAATAATCTCTTTCACATATGCAAAAAATGAATGTAATTTATATATGTATATATAGAACATATATATATGCACAACGTACAAGATATACATGGATTATATATATACACACACATATGCATATACATAATTTTGTATACATCATGTTTATAGATAACATGTTATATATATGTGTATATAATGTGTAGATTTATAAAAATGTATTTTTTTTCCTGGACAAGTCTGGTTTTGAGCTTATGGAAGCAAGCAAGAGGTGGAGTGAGGGGGTGGAAGATGTTTTGTCTTTGAGGCAGAAAGGGAATGTAGGAATGGAAAGGAAACTTATGGGGCTGAAGGACAGTGCTGTGAAAATGTGTAATTTGTGTTAATGTGCTGGTTTTTTGCATACAGAATAGGACGTGCTGTTGAATAGGGATATAGAACAGAATAGAACAATCCACTGCAGAACATAAAATTGGAAAAATCTGTTGAAAAGCATTCCACCTCTAAAAGCAAACTTGCTAACATGCTATTTTGCATAGCTAATATTTTATAAAAGGCGTGATCAGCAGCCAAGATACTAGATAATGAACACTGAAGTATTGAGCATGACTAGACTACTGTTCTAATTCTGCAGTGAAGTAGTTGATTACTGATACTCTTAAATACTAACTGCATTTCAAACCAGGTTATTCAAAGTGGGATAATTTTATTTTGACATAATACATTGATAAGAAATAATGTTCAATGGGCAGATTGAACAAATAAGAACACTATTTCCTCTAGAGTGTCCATTTACATATCTTGCTTTGCATCAGTTCCTAGGTGCTCATATTAAGTCTTAAACCTACAGATATTTCAAGGTGTATATGGCCTTCAGCTGGCAGTAGCAAATAAAGAGCAGTGTACTACTGAACTTTGATTCAGTTTTCCTTTTGCCTTATGACCAGTCCCTTAGGGCCCCATTTTTTCAACTTAGTTTAATTGCTCTTTATGTCTCTTCTGTCTTTTCAGCTGCAAAAGATCCACGTCTGTATTCCTGTCCGGTCTACAAGAAGAGCAGTCGAACAGATCTGAATTACATTGCTGCTATGGATCTTAAAACCCGTCAGCCTCCAGAGCACTGGGTACTCCGTGGAGTAGCACTTCTGTGTGATGTCAAGTAATGTTAAAAAAAAAAAAAAAAAAAAAGTTTTCCAGGAGTTCTTTTCTGATTTTAAATGTAAACATTAATATGTAGCTAGATACATGGTGGAACACTCCTAAAAATATTATTTCTAAATCATAGATTCCATTATGATATTTTTATAAAATAGTTGTCAATAAGCTTCTACAATAGGCTTATAAATTCTACAATTTAGAGTGGCATTAAGTTTGGTGTCTTTGAAAACCCATGACAAATATTAAGTGCTCCTATCTCTTAGGTGTGCATAAGCATTCCTCCTGTGTGTTTAATTTAACCTTGAATAAAGATTAATTGATTTGAACGTTGTTAATTTTGTTAGTAAATATTCTTTTATCAGGACTTACCTTCAAGAAGCCAAATGCAAAGCTGATTTTTTGTGTGCATGTATCTTTTTGGTGTCTCAGCTAGATAGAAAACTTTTCATGTAGGAATTCATCTTAAAAGAGAAATGTTAGCAGCTTTATTTAGTTGGACACTCTTGGCCTCACGCATCAAGCACACTTATTTAATCATCAAAAAGTCAGTGTTTTTCTGTTTCTGAGTTCAGTAGGTCATGTACCTTAGTGGTCCACTAGTCATTCCCAAAAATGGTTACTTCAGAAGAGGAAGCCAAGAGAATCAGTATTCCTGGTGCATCTGTCATTCAAAAATGCTGCAATAGAGACACTGTTTTCAATTTTATGTCAAATCAACACAGGGAAACTTCAACATTCATTTCTACAGTCAAACCAGTTATAAAACTTAGGTGGAACATTGATTCTGTCAAACATATTCTGGTTATAGAGGTCTTTCCACCTTGGAATAACTATTATTTTTTTTATTTTAAATAACTCACAGTGAAACAAATTAAGTGTGTGAAAATCTTTTTTAGGAAATACTTTTAATTTAGACATGGCAATAAATAAATAAAGTTAGAAGGGTTGAACTGTTCTTTATTGAACCTTGAAACACCATGTTCCGACTTCGAGGAGATGTCCAGATACTCACTGGAGTTCTAAGTTGTTGTGTCTTTCACCAAGACCTTCCTCTCTGAAGGAGATGCACATATTTCATTCTTGTGCAAATCGTTCATACTGAGAATTTACAAGCCACATGCACTTCAAATACCACCTTTCCAACAAGGTATTTGTTTTACCATCATTGCTGTGGATACAGTGAACACATCAAACTCAATAGTAATTCTCAGTGAGGGGACTGTGCACATTTTTTTCAGTGTTATTTTCTATGAGAATAGTAGGGAAAAGGATAGTTCCCCACACAGGTGATCCCAGTTATTCCAAAGTCACAATGTTAGGTCAATGAAACAACTGATGCTGGCCATCACTGCTATTTCTGTTGTTTTAGCTCTCTTTTTGTAAGAGGTTTGGCATCTGCTCTTTAGGTGTCTGCAGAACCACCACCAGGGATGGAAAAATGAGGCATGGGAAAGTTCAATGAAAAGCACTTTTGAAATGCAATATTATGTCAGGAGCCAGAGTGCATAACCCTGCTCTCCCAGAGGTTTTGCTGCCTGGGCTGGGAGAACACTTGGTGCAGCTTGACTTGGACCTGCCTCATTTACTACAGCCTTGCCTTGATCTGTGGGGCAGTGTCTGGTTAACCTCTTCAGCTCTTCAGGCCCTGCCTTGCTGACCCATCTTTCTGGCTTGACCTCAGATCTGCCCTGTTATTACAGCCTCATCTGGCAGTCATTGATATGTTAGCTGGCCCTGGTTGCTGTCATGGACCTGCTCTGCTTTTTTGTTCAGGTGCCATGGGACTGTGTCCTTGTCAGAGACAGCTTTGCCCTGACCACCCTGCTGTGGGTCTTGGCTTCCAGCTCCACTGTCCTTTCCAAGCAGCCTGCCTTTGCTGTTGCCTGACATATGCCTTAAAACAGAGGAAAAATGAACTGTTTCTTGTTACTCTTCATAGCAGAAATGGGTAATAAAATCCTTCAATGGAAAGGAATACCAATAAAACAACCAAACCTGATGTATTGTAGAACTGTATGTCTAGAACTGTTTGGCTCTGCTATTGGTACTGATTAGTCAAGAAACACCGTTCACAGACTTCAGTTATGCTGCTCTTAAGCATGCAGCACTATAAATTCGAGGGTCTGGAAGAGTTCATGATTACAGAAGGTATTCACTATATGAATTTCTCATATTTGGCATGATAAATACATGTATTTTGGAGAATATTTAAAAACAAACGTTATACAAATTTATCTTGGAAATTAATAGCAAAATAATGTTCTGAACAAGGTGCAGATATTAGAGTTTCATCATAGTGCTTTGAAATGCCTCATAAATCTTAGAGTATTTAAAATAAGCAACCTAATCTTTCAAATATATGCTATGCTGTGTAGGCTATATTACTACTATATGAGCTTCTCTTCAGAAAAGCTTTTTCCTTTGAGTTCTGTGCCTACACTCATACCTCTTAGTTTCTAGGTCACTTTTCTCACTGTGATTGATTCAAATCAGCTGTGATTTGTTGCACTCTAGAGATTATAAGGAAAAAGAAAAATTCAAGTTTATACCACAGTAGGCAATGTGATTCCGAAGTAAGTGTGGTTGTCATCATTGAAAAGGGTTTTTTTTTAATCAAAAATAGATTGCTATGGTATATGTGCAAAAATTTGATTAATAAGAAATTGCTTCTTATTCTGAAATATCCTTCATTAAATTATTTTCATAATTAAATCAATATTGAAGAAAATTCACTTTTCCTTTATTATGTGGGGTTCTTTTTTTCATTCCTTGCTTGGACAGTTATCCTATTTTAATTACCCAGAGCTGGATGTACTAAGTGGCTTCCTAACAAATCTTGAAATAAAGCTTGACTAATGTTCAAACTACCACATTTTAATTTTTAGCTTTCACATTCACGTTGCACAAGCATTATAGGTGTATACAAATATCTGAAGGCTTTTGGAACACATACAACACTTAAAAAAAAAATGCTGCAAGGTGGTTGCATGTGAGCCAAGTTGCTAATCAGTTGTGTAGGACTAAAGGTCTATTAAACAGATGAAATAAAAAGTTCTTGACATGTCTGTGTATCCCAAGATGTACCATTTACTGGAGCTTCTGGCTTTTAATTTGCACTATGCAGCTTTTCCAAGGACTATACTACTCTATAACTTTTGTTCTTATAATAAAATTAAAACATCCAGTGTAAGTATATTATGAGTCTGTACATTAATATAGAAAAATGTAATTAAAATCTGAGCTTTTAAAATTGAAAAGCAAATATATGTTACCAATGTCACTTTGCCTGTGAAGCCGACACACAAAATTAGAGATGTCTTGGTATTTACTTGCGCATTCAATCTTTTAAACAAATATCCAAAACAAAGAACTATTGAACCAACACTGGAAAATCCGGCAGAAGAAAAAGAGGGAAGAAGAGCATGGTTAAAATATTTTTCACTTGGAGCTGTTATTTAAAATGGATGCTAGCCTTTAACTTTTTAGTAGGGTTATTATTTATATTGCAATCTCTTGGAGAGCTGAAGGAGTTATTTTAGTTTTTGCTGTCAGAGGGTATGAGCTATCCTATTTTGGTAAGAAAAACAACAGATGTTTGCTGATGTAAAAACATGCTTTTTTTTCCAAAGGTGTTATCTTAGAACAAGAAAATCTACATACAGAAAAAGAAGAGTTAGGAAACTCTGTGAACCGTCTGTGAAAAGAGGTTAACATGATTGAACAGAAGGGAAAGTAACTTGTTAAGACACTGTTTTTACATGAGTTGCCTGCAAATAACAAAGTTCTCAGTTTCCCTGTTAAACTGTCACAAGAATAGCAGCCAATATATATAGCTTCTGCAAAGTGACTCCCCCACCACCTTCCATTTCTTGAGTACAAAAGGTGTAATTTTTGCAGAAAAATTTAACCTGGAATCTCTTGTTAACTGACCTATTTAATTTACTATATTAAATGTCACATTATGCTTTCATCTCTTTAAGCTGAATTAGTTCTCTCTCTTGCTCTGAGTGAACTGCAATTCCAGCAAAATAATAGTGGCTTAGTTTGGGAAGAGCATTGTAAGTGATTCATTTTATCTTTCAGTGTCTTTTCTAATCTGATTAATGTATGCCTAGAAAGGAAATGTTAACCAATGATGAAGCTCATAAGCACTCTAGAAGATTGTGACAAGAGTGTGTATGAAAAGAATATCTAGAAATGCTTTGTGAAGTAAGATGTGCTCAACACAAGCCCCTTCTGTGGGCCATCATTTTCACAAATCAATTTTTTTTGTGTTAATTTTCAGTACTTAAAATGGGCTTATAAGAAAGATGGAGAAGAACATGTTAGTAGGGCTGTTGTGGTAAGACAAGGGATAATGGTTTTAAACTAGGAGAGAGAGTAGACAGAGACTAGATATAGGAAGATTTTTTTTTAGAATAAAAGTGGTGAAATACTAAAGCAGGTTGCTCAGGTAGGTGGTAGGTGCCTCATCCCAGAAACATTCAAGGCCAGGTTGGATGGGGCTCTGAGCAGCCTCATCTAGTTTAAGATTACAGGGAAGTTGTAAATGACCTTTGAAGGTTCCTTCCAACCCAAGCCATTCTATGATTTTATTACTTGCATAAATCAGTATTTTTTCAATTAAAATACTTCATATAAAATGTGCAGATGAGACAAAATAATAGTCATTGCAACCAAAGCTCAAATGACTGTGCCTTCCCGATAAAATGTTTACTTCATTTTACCCATTAAATAAATTGTTTTTCATTTCTTCTTGACACTGCATTTTGGGGTAGAAAAGCTCAAGAATGCTTGTAGTATGATTTCCTTTCTGCATTTTGGTCTCCAAATTCTGCATAGTAATCCTTACTTCTCAAAGGCAAATAAAACTGTTCTACATTCTTTCAAAGCAAGCTGTTTCAGGTGAGTTATGTTTGACAAACAATAAGTCTGTTACTTGGATAAAAGGAGAAGCTAATTAAGAAATGCATGATCTATGCAAAACAGAAGAAATTTCACAATACGAGGAGGTATGTCAGGACACAATGGGAGGGAAATCCTTATGACGATACGTGCTGATCTGTGATCTTTGGATTCCAAATGTTTGGTCAGTTGGCATTAGTGTTAGACTGTGTCCTGTCAGCACAATAAAAGTTCTGCTTGAGCCTAACATGCTAAGTGAGAAAATTAATACTGAGTTGAGCTTTGTTTTTAGGCAGATTTCAGTGAGTCTTTTCTTGTTTTATCATTTTGAAAATCAAAAAGGCAATAATAATGCTACTGGAGTTATCTGTATTCACTGGATGAGCAGTAGTTTCTGGTCTTTGCTTTACTAAAATCTTCAGATGAGAAGCCAGGCACTGGAAATATCCAACCCATGTGTTTGGTGAATGAAGTCTTATACAGCCAGAGATCTCAGAATACTACTTCATGAATAGGACACTCTTTTGCACTGTATTGAGTCCTTGCATTTGAAAAGAAGGAAAAACCTGGGGCAAAAGAGAAAGGGGAGGGCCATGAATGCAAGCTGGGATGAATGAGAATCACTTCAATATTTTAGTGAATGGTCTACTTATTGAAATAGTTTTAAGGAAAATACTCTCTGGGTTTATTACTTGTAAGGGATGTTGTGGTATCACAGAATTGTTGAGGTTGGCAGGGAGCTCTAGAGATCATCTCGTCCAATCCCCTGCTCAAGTAGGGTCTCCTAGACCTGGCTGCCTAGGACAATGTCCAGGTAGATTTCGCATTTCCCCAAAGGGTGGAAACTTCACAGCTGCTCTGGACAACTTCTGCCAGTGCTCAGTTACCCTCACAGTAACTTCATGAAATACCTCCTGTGTTTCAGTTTGTGCTCTTTACTTCTTGTCCTATCACTGGGTGCCACTGAAAAGAACTTGGATCTGTGCCCTTTACACCTTCCCTTCATGTATTTACATACGTTAATAAGATTACCCTTGAGCCTTCTCTTCTCCAGGCTGAACGGTCCTGCTTTCAGGCTTACCGGAGAGATGCTCCAGTCTCTTTTTTATACTAGTGGCCTTTAGCTGGAGTATCTCCTGTATCTCTCTAGATTTTATGGCAGATTTCTTTTACAAGAGTTGGCGTATGTCTGGTTCCTAACAATGCATATGTTATAGGAGCAGGTATTTTATAGGTACAATAGGGCAACTCCTTTGTTATTCCTCGTTTTGTACTGTTGTACTTTTACTAGAAGCATTTATTAAAATGAATCAAAAAATGTATTCTCCATAAAGAGGTGGTGTGCCTGCCTCTTCAGTCTGGTTAATGTGCTGTTGATTGGCTGCATTGTAATGAAAAATGGTAATTTTTAAAATGTCTTCCTTTGATATAAAACTAAAATACCTTGCTTTGTTTGTAATGCCACCTGTGTATTGAACTGCAACAGAGGTACAGAGACCACCAGTATGTTGTGCAGGTGTTGGAAGTTAGACATGCATAATGTACTTGTGCTTTTCTCACACTAGATAGGAAAATTTCAGGAATACATTGTGGTTCCAATTATTGTACCAAAGCTTTGAGAATTCTGTTACCATTCCAAATTGTCCTAACAGCTTGACTGCGTGGTAGTTTCGCATTACCTGTGACTGTACTGAAAACAGCAGTATTTGACAGTTTGTGTTGAGGAATTGGACCTGTCTGGAATTTGGATGTTGTCAGAGAATAAAGTCATACAAGGTTTTTCCGTTTTCTTGTATTGGTGCAGTGAATATCTGGAAATCAGGTATTTTCCAAGGATTATATTGTAGGTATTTGCAAAAGGCTCTGACACTTAAAAGCATCAAAACACTACAAATGTCTTTATTTTTAGCAGTTTAGGGCTTTGTTGCAGCTACTGTATATTATACTTGATGGGTTCACAAGCCAAGCTATGGCAATGAGACAGGCAATAAAAACCATGCTCCTGCTTTCTCTCAAGAAGAAATTGTTCCCTGCATTAAGTGGAGATAAGAGAGATCTGGGGTGGGATCAAGACAACTGAAATGGGAACAAAGAAGTTTCTGCCATTCATCTAAACAAGGTTAAGGCTAAGGAGTGAAAGCTTTTGAAATAAAAGCAGCTCTGCTCCTGAACTTGCTGGATAAAATGATCTTGTCTGATTTGTTTCTCTTCTCACTTTTTTCTTTTTTTACAGTGGGAATATATTTCCTTGATTATTATTTAAACTCCATAATTATTGTTACAAATGGTAAGTGTAGAAGTAATAATTTTGGATATATCAAGTACAATTAATACAGGTCTAGTAAAAGACATAGTAAATGATTCACTTTTTTTTATTAACTAATAATAATAATATTTAGCATCTCAGGCCAAAACAGATAAGTTATGAAAGATACTAAATGAGTATAGGGCAAAACCATTCGTTTAGTAATAAGAATTTTCTTCTTACAAGATGAAAATTTTAATTTACTTTTGATGATAGAGAATTTATTTGAACTTTAGCAGCAGAAAAAAACCCACTTAGGAACTTAAAAGTAATTTTTTATTAAGTTGTGTAATAGTTTGAGCCTGAAATTTATCATAGATAGAGGTAAAATGTATCAAGTGGCAGTCTCTGACCTATATATCAAAAAGTTCAGTGAATCACACTTCAATGTAGTTATATAAAAAAATGTCTCTTACACTTATAGATAGTTAATTGCAGTTATCAGAAAGCTGCTTAAACACTGAGGCTTTGATTAAGGTCTGTGTCTGAATGCTTAATTACACTACTCCTAATATAGTTGCAAGGCAAAAATATATAAATCCCTTATGTTTCATCTGAACAATTTTATCTTCCCTGATAACTGGTAATCTTACATGCATAAAATAAAAATTATAGACATATGAGTATTTTGGACATAATCAGCTTTTGAGTCTCAAGAGATCCAGCACCCAGAATGTGAGAGTTAAGATGATAATCCCAGAGCATTCTTAAGTGAGATATCCTCTGGTCTATCTGGAAATACTAATTTTGATTATTGTGCCATGGAGAAAGAAATAAGAGGGAATGAACTTCCCATTTAAATGCAGGATTAAGTTCTGACTGACTGAAGTGTCAAAGCCAAGAAAACAGGCTGAAGAGGAAGGAAAGTTGCAGTGGCTTTTGGTACCACAGTGAACAGCTTGAGCAGTGTCTGAGAGGAGAAGCCCAGTCACTGTCATGAGCATTGTAAGAAAAGCACACACAAGTAGGCACTAGCTAATTTCTTTCACTAACAGAATTGTGTATTCTCTCATGTGTTGTGGTCATTTTCAGATTAAGCAATCTTTAGTATCTTGGTTGTGTTTATGATGCAAAGAACTACATAGTGTTTGTTTTAGTGGCTTCTTTTATATTGCTGAAGTTCAGTTACCATAAATTTTTTACACTGCAATTTTGGAGAAGCCTAGCTCTCTCTGTGTAGGTGTTTTTTTAGGCATCCAAACACCTGTGAATTTTTTAAGATTTTAGACAGATAAACCATTTCAGAAAGGCTGATATGAAATTCTCTTCGGGAAATCTAAAAATTCCTGACCAGCAGCTGTCAAGAGACCAGCTTAATGACAGTTGGGGGCAGTATGTGTTCTCACATTTTTTATGCAGCAGTAATGATTGTGACCTCTTGGAACCATTTTTTAGGGAAGTAAAATGTGATCTTATTCATCTTTGTTATCAGAGGTCAGCACTTGCGTTCATTTGTTCAATTTCTATTGAAAAGAGGAAGTTTGATTTTTATTTTTAAATTGCTTTTGTGTCCATTGAAAGTCGCAGAATTCCTTGACATCAGAAAACCTTGCCATCTCACCTAACTGATACCTGTTTCCCAGGAAATAGTAAGTCAACTTCATTGAAGCTGAGAATCTCATGTGAAATTGCCATTCTCCCAAACAAATCCAAGGATTAAATGACATGAATATACTATTGTAAAAGTAGGATTGTACTGCAATTAATTTTAAGAAACTAATGAGTTGCTTGTTTATATTTTACATTAAAAACAAACAAAAAAGTAGTCATTTACTTGAAGTTACAGAGATATCCCAGTTAAACATGAAGCACAGAAAGCAAAAGATGTAAGTCACAACTAGTGGCAAATTTTATTCATCCTTTTTAAAGGTGTTTATTCTGTGAGGGAAAGACTTTGACCATCACTTCTTTTCTTTATGCTTCTTTTTCCTTTCTCCTCTTTGCCATCTTTCTACATTTTCCTCTCACTGGCATTACAGTGTTCTCTGAGTTGATATATGATTCAGCACTGCTGAATCACAGACATGGCCATATAAAACATTTTACTGGGAGTGGAATGAAAAGAACAGCTGCTCTGATAGCACCTCTCTTTTTCTGAAGCTGTTGGAGCCAAGGATCGCTAGGTGTCAGCAGAGTAGTCCAGAAAAAAAGCTTTTTTTTTCCTGAGAATTAATAAAGGAAATAGTAGGTAACAGTTAAAAGTTCATGCATGTAGCAGAAATTTTAAAGCATATTAGGTGGTTGTTCTAGCTCATGTTAACCTAACCTAGAAAACCAGTGTTATTGTGCTTCCCATGCCATCAGCTCTGTTTTTATTTCATTGTCAAACTGCTTTTCATATGTACAAAGTCTCATTGTGTGTCTAGGGAATAGTGACTATGTGCTGCATTTCAGGCAGTAAATGAGAAAGACTGTAAGCTAGAAAAATGATCACTCGGTGAACTTTTCAAAATACCCAATCTGCTCAGACATGAGGTATGCAGACTCATGAATAACTTTCTCTTGCATTTCCTGTGTGTTCTGTCGTTTATTCTGAAGACGTGCAGAAATTCTGCCTTTTAAAAATTATTGCTTTTATTCTTCATTCTATTAATTGATAAAAATCTATATATTTTCTCTGGCTTTCAGCTAGGTCTGACACAGAAGATAGCATCTGCCTTCACACTCAAGGGAGTTATGCTTGCCAGCCATTCAGATGTCATCTTCCCCTGGCACGCTTCATTCTGGCTAATGCTGGGCTCAACAGTGGGAGTTTATTTTATTCTTTGACAAACACTAGCTGATAGATCAGCTTCCCTCAGAACCTTGCCTTCCTTTCCCACTGTGTTTTAAACAATTACTCTTAGAGTGGTTTGCAAAGGCTTGCCTTGCCTCTCAAACAGTGTGGAACCAAACAACTCAGAAAGTCTTTTTAGAATCAAAAATTAGCTCCACCTGGAAGTTCTGTAACACGAGCCATAGCTTGCTCCTGGAGAACAAGCAGCTTCTACTACATGATATGCAATAAAAATGTAACTGATGCAATCCATATATAGGGTGCATAATTGTATACATTTCAGTAAATACACATTTCTGTGGATATTAAAAGTATGGCATTGTAAGTTTTTAAAATACTTGATATATGATGCTTCCTTGAATAGCTCTTTTTTCTTTATTTTTCACACTGGGTGCTTGGTATCCACATAGAAGCAATTGCTAAGTGACTTAGGGAACTGCCTGTGGAAAGTGGAGCTTATTTCTGTATTTATTCCTGGAACTGATTCAGCCTCTAAGCAGGAAAGCACAGGTATTGGCTTATTGAGGAAGATGAAAAGTTCATCCTTTGTGTCTGATGAAATTGTTGAGTTAGAGATGAGTGATGCTATAAGGCAAGAAATAATGACCTCTGAGGCTCAAGGAAGAGTACCAATTAAAATGAGTAGGCTGAATCTAAGGCTATGCAGTATTAAAATGTGTGAAACTGCTGGTTAATACTTAGCTACTGAAAATATTCACAAGGATGCATCCTCTAAAGAAGAAAAACACTGAATATAATCATTTTTACCTTTATGTATTTCCTGGCATTTATGGCTTTAAAGATAATGCTCAACAAGACTACTGCAACATTCAACTTCTGCATTAGAGGGAACTGCCCTATTTAAAAGCTATGGATCACAAAGAAAACAAGCATCTTTTGCCTTTGCCATATCTGGAACATTTGTCCAGAGACAAAAGAAACCCAAGACCCAAAAATTACTTTGATGGTAATTCAATAAAGAAGCAGTATGTGTTTTCCATTTACACAAGTTTATAATGATTTAAACTTTTTTCATCTCTCTTTTTTTTAACACGAGGGAAAAAGCTTATTATTTATTTAAAAAAAAAAATCCATGCTAAAAATAACCAAAATAGTATGAAAAGTTAGTGAATGTAATTTTCAGAATGTAAAAAATGGTGCGAACATCACTGTCAATAGTACAAGAGAGGGAATCTTCCATGTCTTAAACTGTGAATAAGTGCATGTGAAAGAAGTGTAGCAATTCATATAAATTCATGGCTTTAAATGTGCATAACAATACAGGAATAATAGCAGTAGTAGCAGTAATAATATTAATAATAATAATAACAGCAATAATAATAATCGTCCACCCGTATATTTTTCAAAAATAGTATTTAAATATCCTGAAAGCCATCATAACTGACTGCATGCTTGCTTTCTTGTTTAGAAGCTTGTGCTAAGAAGAGGTATGTTTTCATGTTATGTTAGCTTTTCATAAAGTTCTTTTCTCAGATTGGGCATTCGTGTATGGCCACTCCTTGCTTTAAACTTAATGAGTAAGATCAAGTAGCTCCATGTAGCATGTTGCATTCTGAGGAGTGGATCCTGCACAGTATGTCAATCAAGTGCACCTACTATCAGGATCCTTCAAATTGTTCTCCATGAGATTTTAATGAGTTGTGCTAGGGATAAAGATCATTAACAGTCTCGTCTGTAAATCTCTCAAGTGCTGTATGTAGCACAGTGTTTCTTGTGGCCTATAGTAGGGTTTGGCTGTATGATTTGGATTTCAAGTCATGTTAGCACTGGTTATTTTACAACAAAGAAGTTATTTTAAATCTGGCTTTGATGCAAGTACCCTGAATAATAGCAGTGACAGTGCAATTGCTTTATCTTTCCATAGTTAGCTTTGGAACACCGTATGTTCATATGGAACACCATATGAAAAAAATTTCTAATATTGTAATAAATGTTCTAGGGCTTATTGCAGAAGTCTGAAATCGATTTTGCTGGCAAATGGAAAAAACCCCAACAGATTGCAGGTGTAACATGATTGCTATGTGATGTCTATTTGGCTGTTGATGCATAGAAACACTGTGGTGTCAGAGTTAATATCATTATTATAGAGAAGGTGCAGGAGTTCCCAAGCAGGAGAACAGCTGTCACTGAGATCAGGCATACCAAGCTAGGGAAGTTTCTGGGGACCCACAGGTTCAGTGCATTGATGCATGCATTCTGTGAAGCAGTCTATCTTTAGTTTCAGGAATATGACAATTAAAGGGACATCCCATACAAAATGTGTTGTGGGTTTTTTTGAGGTGGGAAGCTTTCCCTCATCTCTCAGGGATTTTGTGCTTCCAAAGGTACTCCATTTTGGTTTCATGAGTATAACTTTGTAGCAGACAGGCTTTAAAAAAATAAGGAAAAATCTTGCAGAAGGTAAACTGACTGCAATAAAGAATCATAAAGCTTTGACTTGTTTTAAATAACCTTGATTTCTTTAATTGTTTCAATTTTAATTTTGTATGCAAAATATGTCTTAAGTGCTGCAGGTTCTGGCTTCCTGAGCTCTTAAAATTTATTTTGCTACTATAGCTAAAGAGTCATAATGGAGAACTACAATAGTAGAATAAAATCTTGGGGTTTGTGTTCCAAGTATGCCTCTGCTCATAAAAGCATTTATTGAGGTGAATTAAGAGCATGGCTCAGGCCTCTGCTTCTATTTTCTGGAATTGTTTGTAAGAGTTCAGAGAAAAAAAAAGTGAAAAAGTTTTTAAAAAATAAGCTATATAATTAGGGCAGAAGTGTCTTAACATTGCAGATTGCTTCCTTGGCATAATAAAAGTTATATTGACATATTTTTTATAGACACTCTTCTGCGCCAAAAATGAAAACCAAAAATAAGAGGTCAGAAAAATCATGCATACCTTTGAATACAGCAGAACGTTCTGGAGAAAAAAAGGATCAAAACTCTCTTGCACTGAAGATACTGGCCTAAAAGGTTTCATTTTGAAACTACTGGTTTTTAAAACCTTTGGGTACATTGTTATTTTGCACATAGTTTGTTTAGTACCCTGAGTTGGAAGCGATCCACAAGGATCATCGAAGTCCAACTCCTGGCCCTACATGGAACACCCCAATAGCCCCACTTGTCCAAACACTTCTCGAACTCTGTCAGGCTTGGCGCTGTGACCACTGCCCTGGGGAGCCTGTTCCACTGCCCAACCACTTTCTGGGTGAAGAACCTTTTCCTATTATCCAACCTAAACCTTCCCTGACACCACTTCAGGCCATTCCCTTGAGTCCTGTCCCTGGTCACCACAGAGAAGAGATCAGTGCCTGCCCCTCCTCTTCCCCTCATGGGGAAGTTGTAACTGCAGAGAGGTCTCCCCTCAGTCTCCTCCAGGCTGAACAGACCCAGTGACTTCAACTGCTCCTCATACAGCTTCCCCTCAATGCCCTTCACCACCTGTGTACCCCTGCTTTGGATTCTCTCTAATAGTTTAATGTCTTATATCATGGCACCCAAAACTGCCCCCAGCACTCGAGGTGAGGCTGCCCCAGTGCAGAGCAGAGCAGGACAATCCCCTCCCTTACCCGGCTGGCGATGCTGTGCCTGATGTCCCCCAGGACACGGTTGGCCCTCCTGGCTGCCCGGGAACTGCTGACTCAGATTCAACTTTCTGTTGACCAGGACCCCCAGGGCCCTTTCCACAGCTCTGCTCTCCAGCCTCTCATTCCCCAGTATATACAGACATCCAGGGTTGCCCTGTTTCAGGTGCAGAATCCGGCACTTTCAGCTTTCCCTTGTTGAACTTCATATAGTTGGTGATTGCCCAGCTCTTATTTGTTGAGGTCTCTCTATGGGGCCTCTCTGCCTTTGAGGTGGTCAGTAACACCTCTGAGCTTAATATCATTGACAAACTTAGTATTCCTTTGTGTATGAAATCTTAATTTTAAATCAAAGTTTCAGAGTTCCATGTTTCTATCATTTTCCTTTCTTTAGTGATAAGAATGCAAGAGTGTGACAGGAAATATAGTAAGAGAAACAGAGAAATTCTGAATGTTTTAAGGCTGCTATGTAAAATAGAAGAAAAAGGACAACCCCCTTGATATAACCTCTCTTGAATGCATGCTTAAAGGCACATACTGAAGTGTTTATAAACATGAATGTAGTTAATTTTGATATGTTTGAAAAGGATAATTTTTCCAGTAAGCCTGTATGGAAGCATGCATCTTGTATTTTCTGGGGATACATAAAAACACATCCAACCTCTGTTTTGATAGTCTTCAATCAAGCAACATGTACTTGAATAAATAAAAAATATATGGTTTTTAACTCAGTCTACTACAGCTTAGCTTCAGCTTATCTTTGAGAGGCATATAGTGCTACTGTACTGGCTAAAAGGAAATTTTATGGACACTGGCAACTTAACTATAGAAAACCTGAAAGATAGAATTATTCTTTTACTATTTTTAATGAAAATTAAAAGCAGCATTAAGAAATATAAAGCAGTTAGGGCATTACTTAAAATGATTATATCTGGAATGGACACGAGCTGGAAGCTCTATGATTTAAGCCACAGCGTGTTGAATATTATGTGCTGAAAACTACAATTAACAGCAGGAAATTTGTATTTTATTCAAAGAAGATGTATGGGTTCCTTAAGAAGCACTGCATAAGATGATAACACATTGTAAGGGAGTACAGAAATTGAGTGCAGCTGACCACACAAGACATGGGGAATGTTTGAGTAGAAGCTGGTTATTTGAGTGTATGCAGGCCATACAGCATGTATTTAGCTTGATAGAAGATCTTGGAACTACCTTGCCTGAGAAAGCAATGTAGCAATTAAACACATTTCTTTCCAGCTGGTCCCACTTATAATTGGAAAGTAAGTCATAACTGACAGTGAAATTTATTTGATACTTCATGCAGTTTACCATTTTTGCAATTGAGGATATCTTGGCCAAATTATTACTGTTGAGATGTATAACTGTGTTTTATATATGTAGTGCAGAGTTGTCAGGGCTATTATTAGCATTTGCAGATAATTTAGTCTTCAGGTTTCCTCTGTTCCAGTATGCTGACTGGAGACTCTTTACCACAATGGTTTCTTGTGACTCCTTGAGGTGGAGAAAAATTTCCTTGGCATCCTGCTTCCTTGTCCTGGCCATGTGCAGGAGGACAAAGGTATCAATTGAGAGGGGAACGTCTGAGAATGTCAAGGAAGAGAAGAACAAAGGACTGGGGAATAAAGACAAGATTGGCACATGGAAGAGGTAGGGGACAACATAAGGAGAACCCAGGATATGGTTAAAAGCAGGTGGAAGTAGGGGAAGAAGGAAGAGATATGAGCTGATTGGGGAACATAAAAGTTTAAGACTTGAAAACAGGGAGGAAGATAACTAACAGATGAAGCAGGGGAAGAGGAGGAGCAGGGGGAGAGGGGAGCTCCACAGCAGAGGAGCCTAGAAACAAGAAGAGCCTTTTGCAACAGCTAGGGGGGTTTTTTGCAAGGCTTGTCTTTCCACCAATGAGTCCTGCATCTTGATACTAATTTATTGGAAGAAGAGAGGAAGTGAAACTTAGCAGTTATAAGCGTATTCCCCCATATGTTGGCATTACTGCGGAATTCCCTAAAGGTGATTTCTGGGCAGTTAATTACCCTGAAGTGTTTGCTGCTGTTCTGTAGTCTCAATTGGGAGCCAGTAATGAGCTCTGTGCCTCTTTGTTTCTTTCAGACAACCTATCCCTGGCCAGTTTCCCAATCTGTTATCAATGTTAAGCTTTACGATGTTAAGTTTTCTACAAAAAATAAGTAGCTTTAAACATTTTTATACAAATAATGTATTTATTCTTTTAGCCAAAACTGAACTGCTTTTTTTTTTCCTAGAATCTCTTTTGCTGAGCGATAAAACCCATGGCAGTGAAATGACCAAATGTTGGCATCTAAAATGTTTCTGTGGATTTCCTTTTTTCCCTGTTGTTTCTATGGAGCAGCCGCTGTTGCTATGTATTTTTTCTCTTTGTGTTTGCCAGAGCATGACTAGATGGGTCAACACATTCATGGTTTTAGTGGGGAGTAACATAATTGCTGCTTGATTACAGGAGGTATTTTAGAAACAGATTTCTGAGACAGAAAAATCCCTATAATATTTAAATTTCCCTAGCAATGGCATAATCATGAGTAATTAGCTAAACAAGCCATGGTTAATTGTGATCAGGTAACAACCTTTATATAGGCAAAAAAAGGCCAATAAAAAAATGGAAGGAAGTAAATCTAAACAGTATTTGATATTGTAGTATCCTGAACTTTGCTGCAACTAAGTGTGCACTTATGCATATCAATCTAAAGTCTCTAGTGCAATGGAGCAGTGAACCTTTAATTATTTTAATCAATATTATACAGTCAGACAGGTTAAGTAGCTACCTGCCATAGCTCACTAAACTTGATGAAAAGAACCTCCTTTCAGTCTGTTTTCTCACGGGTGCACTCAGATGGATGCACTTTCACCTAAAAGGCATGCAGATGCCTGACAGCAAGCTTTTGGGAAGTGCTTTGAGTAATGAAAATTTTAACAGTTAATGGGCTGTTTTTCAAAGATGTGAGAGAAAGCGAAATGAAGAATGCATCACCAGCAAAACCTAGCGTGTTGTATCTTCTTGTCCCACTTTCTGTGTTATATTTAACTACTGAATTTTGGCCACATGCATTGCCTTTTATTTTTCTGAGAAATGTTGAATGTAATTTATAAACTAAGAAAATAACAAAATCATGCCTCTTGGTTTTTTATTCACAGGCTGCAGTATTTCCAAATCAGTCAGATCCCACAACCTTGCAGTTTTGAATGTGCTTCAACATGAAACTGAATTTTGTCATCTCAAATATCATGTTGATGGAGAAAATGCCTCCAGAAAATTCCTAATGAAACCAAGACAGAATGTAGTACAGAGATGAAGCAGCTCAGAGGTGAGAGGAGCTGATTTGCACCATCAAGTGCCACTGTGGCTGAATTCTAACCCCTGCACAGGCACAGTTTCAGCCCAATGAAACCTCACGGATGCCAAGAATTTCCTGTCAGCATAAAAAATTCACACTTCCAGCGTTCATTTTAATGAAGGCTTCTGCATATACAGATTTGCCTCTGAATTACTGGAGATCACCATCTCTGAAGGGAATACATAAAATAAAAATGTAGTACCTCAGTGCAGGAAATAAAGCTCTGAAAGCATGTCCAAGTGCTTGCAGCCTGGACTGTTTTAGTTTTACATCAGGAGCAAAACTCAACTGTTTGCACAAAGTTTTACAATAGAAATGACTGTGCATGATCAGCTAGGAATAACAGGGTTGAGGAGTATCAGCAAAGGAGTTGAAACAAATGCTCACTGCCAGCCTTGCCAGTGTGCCATCCTGTGCCAAATGTATAATGAACTTCTGGCAATACAGTGGCCACATAGTACTGAGACCATGGACATCTGAGGATCCTTATTAAACTGTGAATACTCCAGATTCACTGTTTATTAGATGCCATTTGCTTTAGGCTTAGAAGCTCATTAAAAATCTACAATGTGACCTTTAGAATTTTGAGAGCTATAATTTGCTACATATATATTGTAGCAAATATATATGTATTCAATATTTTGATAGTTTTTCTCAAATGAGTTCTAAGATTGGAAGAAACTGTAATATGGACAAGCCTGTTACGATGCATGTTAAAAAATGTGTTGCCAACAGCAGGTTTAAGAATGTGCTATAGTTTTATAGACCTAGTAAACACACAGAGTAAAAAGTCTTGTCTTCATTAAAGGACAAATTGGGGAAAGAAACTTGCATGGAGTGATCATTAGATGCAGCTTTTAAGGGAAAGAAAATTAGCATCAAATTTCAGTTTCACAGACAGTCTTCTTGCTGATGTATCCTTATGTTGTGAAAGGGATCAAAGACATCACTGGTGATGTTTCATGGTAAGATGATGAATGATAGAAAGCTGCTGGAAAAAGCAAGATTAAAATTATGTAATGAGATGGTTCATTTGGATTGATGCAGTTTTGACCTTTGAGTTGAGAGACAGAGAAATAAAGGACCTGCTGTGAGTTGAAGATTCAGTATAGTCATACGTTTGATAACTCCATCTTTAAACTTAAGAAACACAAAGAGCTCCCAGACTGTTGGTAGGGACAACATTTGGTAGCAAATATTTCTCATAATTAATATCACTTGAGTCTGCCCTTACCTAGGTTTTACAGAGTTAAAGTTATAATAGCTGAAGATTAGGCTGGCACAAATTTAAACCTAAAAATACTTAAATAAACAGATAGTTTTTCTCTCTGTTCAGGGTCAGACCAAGACAAATAAATGGTCTTGTGAAGATCTTTGTAACAGAAGCAAGTTGAAGGTATATTTTGACAAGACTGCTACCACAGAAGTAGGGTTATGACTAAGAAATGACAGCAAGGGAGGAAGCTGTGCAATGAATTCAGCTTTTGGGTAGATGTGTGACTGGTACATCCTCTTATCGGAACTAAGATGCATGTATTCCTAACAACTAAAAAGACACCTGAATGTAAGCAGGTAAAGTTTTCATTTCAAAAGCTTACAGTAAGGCTGTAAGCAAGTGAAGTTTTAATTTCAACTGATCCTGCAAATTTATGGGTGTTCTCTTTATTGTAACCTGTCTCACTGAAATAAAAAGCAAGAGGCAAAAGGTACACAGTGTGAATCTGCTTCTGAAAATACACAGTCTCATGTAACATAAAATTTTTGTCTATTTACATATAGGAAGGCTTACCAGACAGAGGCTGTGCCTGAGGAATCAGAAGCACATTGTTTGATGTTCCTGAAAACTTTTCTTTATGAAGCCCTTGTGCAATTTGAAGGCAAGAGGTATGCAGTTACTCTTAGAGATAAAGATGATGAAGACATCATGAGTACATTTTATTCTTTATGCCTTAAAATGTCACAAGGAATGAAGTGTGTAGGGAACGCTAATGCTGTAATGCTGCACTTTAACATTATGCAGTGAAACTGTCAGTGTGTAACATTCTTCCCTACCTCCCTTCAATTCTTTTGGGATATTTGAAAAATACAGCTGGTGGATTTTTCCCCATGGATGTGTCTAGTTTTTGGAAATGTATCAGTGGGAAGAAAAGCATGAATTCTTTCTTAAAGCAGACCAGATGATTTTTAGTATAATTTTTTTCCCATTCAAAGTACTTAAGGAATATTAACATTTCTTTTCCCTCACAGGCAATGTAGACTTGTTTAGCAAGGACTAGGGATAATATGGGAATTTTTAACTTTCTGAAACTTCGACAATGAACATGAAAGAAAACACCTCTTGGTTCTCTATCCACTTATCCTATCTGTAATATTACTTTGCAGCTAAGAAATACCTCCTGCCCCAGCATTCTTGCCATCCCCAGACATCTGAAAGATGGAGAAATTGTGATGGTTGCACTGATAGCCAGAGGGGCTACAGGTTTATAGTGTTGATGTTCCGTGCAAAGGCTTTCAGAGTATCATTGCTGTGTATTTCCTTACAGAGAGGGAGTAATGTTCTTTTGTGTTTTATTTTACTAACAATTTGTGGAGCCATTTGAAACCTCTGGAGACAAATATGTTCCTCTCTTAGAAGATGTCCCACTGTCTTGAATATGGTAGCAGGATTTGAAATGTTAGGAAATTTCCTGCATCATTAACAGAGAACAAGTATGTCTGGATCTATGTTACTTGGAACCCCATTCAGATTTTATCATGAAAATGGTATTGCCTCCGGTTACCCTAACTCATCATTGGTAGCCAGAAATGCTAATTACAGTACTATGACATATGATAACAGCTTTGACAGGTATAGAATACTTTTCCTTATTTTGTGAAGGGGCTGGTGAAAGTATTATGGAATTTCCTGAACTGTGCTTTACATCCTGTGAAACCATAACAACCATATTGCTCATCAGTCTGTAGGTTTGTTTTCAACAGTTTAGAGATTCACTCATTCTTTAGATGTTTCTGTATTGATGGAAAACAATGCAATGAGTATTTATGGACAACATATGGGATGAAGCAGGGTGAGGAAGGAAAAACAGTAAGGCCAACTTCTATTCTACTTGAATGTGTTTTATCTAACAAATCCAAGAGAGACAAAATTTTTACTGAAGGTATGGATTAAAAATTTATGTAAACTTACTGGTCAATTCAAAAATAATAGAGACTTCTTTTATACAGATAATGAAACTAATGCTTAGCAATACAGTTTTCCTAAGTATCTTAAAATATGTGTTGTAGGATTGAGATTTCTTTAGGCAGGTTTCTTTTAGGTTTTTTCTAAAAGATAAACAATCTGGCCATGGGCAATCATGCAGAGCAATCAGTATATATGAGGTAAATTTTTGTTGTTTTTCAGGTAGCCTCTGACTGTATAAAGCAAAATACAGATATGTTGTAAGTCTAAAATCAAGCTTTCTTGGACAAAATCAGTACACAGGGATTTGCTTTATGGACAACTGCAATATTTAATCTCTCTACACGCTACAGTCTTTGCTAGAAGATACACTTCTTTATGGTTGGACTTTGATGGTTCATGACTTACTGAGGGAAACATTTCTTAGACTATGACATTTTAATATTAGATGGTGAGTTGGGTTTTCCAGTATTATATGGGAAGTGCACCCTCATTATATGTATATAGTGATGAGTACCTTCGCTTTCTATGTGCCAGGCTGTCAGAAACTTGTATGTGGATATTTCATGCTTAGTCTGGGAAAGTGCAATGTTCAAAATGGCAGTGTCTAGGCTGACATGAACAGAGAAGCAGCGTTGTGCATTTTCGGGGGGGAAGGAGGTTGAGGATTAAGTCCCAGTGTCTGGTGAAGTCATCCTTCTGTGTGAGGGCTACTGACAGTGTTATCTTGTAGTATTTGCAAATTTGCACTCTTAAAAAGTTAACTGATGTCCAAATTCAGTTTAAATTGGGATATGCTGGTTAGTTATCAGACTGAAAAGCTTTGTTTATGGCCTGCAGCCAAGTCTAACAGTGGAGCAAAGATAAAAATTTATTGTGTCACTAGTTATTCAATCTATTTAAATTTCTAGAGCTTCTACTTCTCCTTCAGTGGACTATGTATTTAACAGCTTCAGGAAATTCCTTTGTTGATAACCAGATGTTAAACATGTGGGACCATCTTCTGAGTAACTTTCTGGATAAAGGGAGTTGTACGTCTTTTGTGTTCAACCTAGCCTGCAGCAGGAGAATGCAACGCTCTGTCACCCCATTTTCTCAGCTTCCTAAACAGTGTGCTGTTGACTTCCAAGCCCTAATCCTCTGCTGACAGATGCACAGAACCTGTGCCAAAAGAATATAAAATGACGTAATCAGGTTGTGGCATTATGTGTGAGGACAAGAGCCTGGAAATAGCACTCTGTCAGCCTTCTTAGATGTTACAGTTCCTCTCTCCTGTAAGTTTGTGATAATGTTATGTCACGTGCATGCATAAATTATTTGGCAACAGGAAAAGAGCCAATATTTTAGGAAGTAGATACTACTTCCTTAGGTCTGCACCAGAATATATAAAAAGCATGTTACACATTAAAGGTGCTTCTTTCTGCACCACAAATGTCTTCTTGGTCACTGTCTTTATCCTTCCAAAACCTATGTGAAATAATAAAGCACTTGTGGAAGGTATCTTTTCAGCTTTATACCGGCTAGCGCTTGTATTTCAATGCCTTAGAAAGCCTCGAGCAGCCTTGAGAGGTAGCACGGGCGATCTAGCACTTTAGTAGCTCTAGAATCGGTACCTGAATCAGCTGCAGAGCAAATACCATCAGCAGAAGCAAAGAGGGAGAAATATAGCTCCCTTCTCACTCAATTCCCTGCAGTTAGAAGCTTTCAAATGAGACAGACAACCAGAGATGTTCACAGGAAAGTAGCTGAGCTGAGAGAGAGCCTTTGCCTCCCCTCGACCATCTTTATTAGGAGAAGGGGAAAGGGGAGGACTGGGGGTGGACCCGGCGTGAGCGGCCAATCAGACACTGCTGAAGAGTCTGAGTTACATTTGGCTTTGCCCGCGCTTGGAACAAAGGAGCTCAGAGCACATGTCTTTGGGAGGGGGGAGGGGAAGCTCGGAACAGGCAGCAACAAGCACTAATATGAAATACAGGAAGAAACAAAGGAACATTGAAGATCACATACCTATGTCTCTGCAGTAAAAGCATCATTAGGATGGTGTATGACCCAAGATCTGAGTTGCCATGCAATACACTTGGACTATTGAGCAAAGTCACGGTGGCTACAGTTTTACCAGGTAAAGTGTTGTACTGCTGCTTATTAAAAAAAAAAAAAAAAAAGATATTTGTACTTGTCTGTCTTTATACATACATATATATGTATATGTATATATACTACACATATATAAAATTTTCTCCATTGTTTGAGCTCTTTCAAGCCAGGATGAAAGGTAGAGAAGAGGCACCCTATTAACATGCATTGACACATTAATTATAGCAATAGAAGTACAGGGGATAAGGTTTGGATACAAACCCTAAGTGTTCTTTGCTGCATATCTGGAGATAGTTGTGTTACAGGAAAAATCAAGTCCAAGTTCTAATCAATCAGAATGATCTAACCAACAAAATGCCCACTGTGAGTCGGCAAGGGGAAACATAGGCAGTCTGATGGATTTCAAATCAAATATATTTGAGGCTCTGGATGGGAAAATAGTGAGAAATGACAGGTTTTATCCCAATTATTGGGATGTCAGTAACAGCCCTGTTTTATCAAATGGTCTAGCAGAAATATCTTGTATTATGATTGAAAACTGTTTGTGGAGGAAATAGAAGGTTTTAAAGCAAGTTGGAGTACTATGCAAATAAAAAACCTGCAGAGACTGTGAAGTAAAACATTTTAGTATTTAGGGCTGTTTCTCACCCAAATGATTCCTCTTGCAGTGAAGGACTGTTGAGAGGGCATAGTAAAGGAGCAAATAAAGCAAAGACTTTAAGAAATATTATCTTAAGAACCTTTGACTTCTTTTTAACTAAATTCAAAGATGCAGAAGTAGTCATTCAGAAGGAATTATCCTCAAGAGGAATACACCAGAATGTCAAGCTCAAAGTTAGAAAAGTTTGTGTACTACTTCCTTAATATGACTTTTTTCACTGCTTACTTATCTGGAGAAAAATGTCCTATCATTTAGTTAACAGAGATACGATGCTTCATAAATCCGTTCAAGCAATGTTTTCTATGGAAGGGAATTAATTATTATCCTTTTATTTAGAAAATATTTCCATTATAAAAAAAAATGCTAAACATAACTGTGCTTGAAAGAGATATATTTCAACAATAGTAGAGAAGATTAAAATGTGATGAATATGAAAGCAATTTGACAAAAAGTTCTCTAAACTGATAAATTTCAGGCTGATGCTGATTCTTTTTCATCATTTCCACTTGTCCTTGAAAAACATGAAGTTGCTGTATTAATTCATCACCTACTAGTTTCAGATTGATTAGGTAATAACAACTTTGGATCCTACTGGTGCATTGTTTAGACTATCTGTAAATAAGTAATTCATCTCACTTGAGCGCTTCTCCTTCTGGTTTAGTAAATAAATACTGGCAAAAACAGTACAGTGTTTCAAAGCACAAGGTTTTAATCAGAACTGTGATGCTGATAATATCTAGAAGGGGTTTAATTGGAGTGTGTTGTGATGATTTAATTTTGGTTGCATGTTGCACAACAAAAGCAGTTCTTTATAGAGTGATAATAGCAGAATGGTTTAGTTCACCCAGCCAAAGGTTTCACAACTGCAAGCTTGGAGGAGGAAAGTAAGAGACTGAGCACTGGCTTGTTACTCCAATAAGGCTGGATTTAGAAGCTTCTCCAGTATAGGCACTTATTCCTGTCTCCATATCTTGCTGCTATCAACCACATGCATGATATAAACACTTCACAGGGCTCCCCATCTTGACAGCAATGTTTTGGCCATATCTTTTGGAGATTTATTGCAAAACAGAAATAAAATAACACAAATTACACTTAAAAAAATTTATAGAGATAGTAGCAATAACTGTAGAGTGAGACATTTGTGTCTGAAATAATGGTATAGTTTAGAAATATACAGGCCTGCCATGATACCAGAGACCTTAAGAAGGGAGGCAACCAAGATCAGTGATGATAAGACACGGGGCATAGGCTGGAACTGCTTATGGCTACAATCAAGTCACCAGTGGTCAGCTAAAACAATGTCAACCCATGGTGGGACAAAACATCTCTGAGGGGTGACAGAGAGAACAAAGAAATAGAACCTAAAAAATGTAAAATGTATTTATTATGATTGTAACATGGAATTTCAGATCAGTAAAGGAAAAGATGTAAAAAAAGTCTTAACACATAGAAGTGACTCTAAATGGATTCTAGATAAGGAAGAAGTAATCATATTTATTTAAGAGATGGAAATGATGTTTCTACCTGTGAATTGTACCAGATGTTGACATCTTGCCATACAGTCCCCAATCCCCATCAGACTGAAGTGCCCAAATTTATAACCCAGAGAAGCAGTGGAAGGGTAAACATAACACTAGGAAGAGTGGAAATTGTAAGATGTGTGTGTGTAACTGTCTCAAGTGATTTCTGAAGTTAGGAGAGTGTGCTATTGTACTTCACTTCATGGAACACATTACATACAAGTCTGATTTGGTATGGCAAACTGCTGGGGGGAAAAAACAGCATGAAGGAAACAAGCAATTCTACTCCTCAAGAAGGCTTCGGTTTGAGCAGGATTCTACATAGAGGGGTAAAAATTCCATTTGCTCTGAATTTTGGAGCTATTATCTCTTCTACTGTAAATTTTTCAATGCTGTAACTTACTGCTCTTCCACCTTTGAGTGTCTCCGTGAAGATAACTGCTTAAACTCACATTCATCGTTCTTGAGGGCGGGAATCCTTTTTCAGCACTGTTAAGTGCTCTTAAGGGAGCAAAAATATCTTGAAGCACTCATAAAAGGCAGAAGTTTCTGACTGTTTCTTACTTCCAAACACTGGGGAAACAGTTTGGTATCTGCTCAGTAGCAGCAGCCTTACTTTTTGTGAAGCTTCATAAATTTCCAGGGTTTAGACAAGTGTTGTTATTAAACATAAAGAAGAATGGAATCATAATTTTTTATTTTATTTTTTTAAAATGTTTGTGTGTTTCAGATTATGGATACAATATTATTTTCTTCACTTGATTTAGAGGGATTCCTTGTGGAACAGGGGCATATGATACCCCAGGACAGTCTGGACAACCCAGGGCTGCTGTGGAAAAACCTCTGAACTGGCCTCAGGCTGCAGGCAGGCCTGGAAGACACCTGGCAGCAGGCAGCCTTGAAAATCCTTGGCAAAGTTATACACTGGTCGGCTCTTCCGCTGCTTAGAGGCTGTCTCGTGGAAGTAGGATGTGAATCTTTGCAAAGTAGATATAAGTTGGTGTAAGTAAACAATAAAGGGAGCACGATGCTCAAATCATATCGGTGTTCGTGTCGTGACTCTGGCCGGCTCCCCTGCACTCAGAACCCCTCTCCCCTGCAAAAACTTGACTTGCTCAGCCAGTGAGTTCCAGGAAGAGTCAAACCTTAGCACCAAACACAAGGCAAGGTGAAAAATCATAGTCACTATAATGCTAGCACATATTGGTGACAAATAATGTTGAGGTCCCATCTGGAAAAGTAAATTTTGGCATATTCCACTAAATAAGCTTGTACTGATTTTTGCTGGGGTGCAGTAAATTTTCTTCAGAGCAGCTAATGTGGGGCTGTGCTTAGGATTTTTGCTGAACACAGTGATGATAATAGAGATGTTTTTGTTATCACTGAGCATGGCTTGCACAGACCCAAGGCTTTTTCTGCTTTTCACACTGCCGTGCTGGTGAGGGGGCCAGGGGTGCGTGGGAAGCTGGGAGGAGACAAAACTAGAGCAGATGATTCAAACTGACCAAAGGGGTATTCCATACCATATGACATCATTTTGGAGTGATGGTATTTGTCTTCCCAAGTCACCGTTACATCTGATGGGTCTTTGCTGTCCTGGAGATGGCTGAATACCAGTCTGGTCATGGGAAGTAGTGAATTAATTCCTTTTTTTTTGCTTTGCTAGTGTGCACTTTTTTGTTTTGCTTTTCCTATTAATCTGTCTTTATCTCAACCCATGAGTCTCCTATCTTTCATGCTTTCAATTCTCTTCCTGATCCTGCTGGTGGAGGAGTGGGCCAGTGGCTGCCTGGGGCTTGGCTGCTGGCGGGGTTAAACCACGACAACGTTTCACTGATGAAATGGAACTGCCTGTACACTTGTACATACATGAAGTCACCATAACACAGATAAGTCAAATTAGGTGAATTAATTCCAAAATTCCATAAATGAGCAGCAAGGGGAAAGCAAGGATCATCTCCTTTGGAGAGTATAGGGAGCATTTTAATTAAAACAATAAACTTTATAGTATACATTGGAGATAGCACTTTAACATACTAATACCTAAGTGTGAAGGCTGCACGATAATTTAAAGGTGGCAGTTTCGATTTAGTATAACTCTTTGCACAAAGAGATAGTGAAGAGAGTAATCAATTATCTAGTGCTGAGGGTTACCAAACAAGGCTGAAGTGACAGCAAAAGGCAATGAATGCACAGCAGAAAAGGCAAGTTTGCAAATTTAAAGGCTTAGATGCAAGAGCAACAAACTAAGTGAGTAATGGTGCATGCAGTAACGAAAATCAGATGCTGCTGACACAAAGCCTCTTGCTGTTTGTGCCACTGAACATTGATACTGATGCTGAGTGCTTATTTGTAATGATGGCCTCAATTGCCACAAGGAGGAAGGGAAGGTTTGGTATAGTTACATTGCTCTTTATAACATGTGCATTACATACTCTTTATAACACGTGCATTAAGTTATCATGAACATCACTAATTATTAAATCAGGTGTGAGAAAGAGATTTTGAAAGGCTGGTAATTATTCCTGTGGTTGAGTATCATATGCAGTTGTTGATTAGGTGCCATGTATGTGAGAGGCTGAGTTGTTATATTAAAAAATTGGAAATAGCTACACAAATTCCTTTTTAGTACAGGATTGGGGAAAGCATGCAATCTTTGTTGTAGACTAATCACAGAAGAACCTTTAATGGAACAGTATCAGAAAAAAACCCAGGCTTGATATTGTTTACATTTCTCTGATGCAGAAAAAAGCAAGTGAAGGGTGGGAGAAAGACTGAAAATTGTGTGCACTTAAAATCAAGGCAGAGTGTGAGGAAACAGTCTTTGCAAGTTGACTTTACTCTTCAGTAGCCTAATGCTCTTCCTCACATATTGATGTTTTGATTTCATCAGAACTGGCCTTGGGGCCTTGTATTTTGCAAGGTTTCATCTTTTTGCTTTTCTGCATCAGTAGATTATGAAGAAACCAGCATGACTGGGGTAAAAGCAGATGGTTTATTTATTTCTAAGACAGACACAGTTGCATGATAGAGATTCTGAAGAAGAGAAGCAAGTGTATTTTGCAAGCTTACTGCATCAAGAAGGAGCATTTATATGTGGAGGGTATATTTATGCTTGAGTGTCACCAGTGGCTCCTGCTGTTACCCCAGAAGAATGGGTGGGGACTGAGTTTCTGATGATTTGTGCGACGCAGATTTAGAGACAAAGTATGGAGGCTCATGTGGTTCTCAGAGCTGCACCATCACTTCAGATGGATGGAGATATAGTCAGTTACATCTGGAAAGAGTAACCTGCAATGAAGAATGAGCATCTTCATTCAGTAGTAATAAAACATTCTAAAAAGGAAAAGGATGTTATGTATTGAAGATATTGCTCACACGACTTTAACAGGCACAGTATTGTCTGCTGAGTCATGTGGAGCTCCATTTCAAGATTCTTTAACCTCAGATCTTACATATACCTAGCTCAACAAGCTAATCTAAGTGGGTGAAATCCTTCTATAAGCATTAAGCTCCTGATTTAACTTTTCTGCTCATAGCACAGGTGCGTGTTCACACAACCAGAACACTCAGGCTGCTTTAAATAGCCTATCTTTCAATCAGAAGAATCTGCCTCTGTCATTTGGTTGCATTGTAGAAGCTAAAGAAAAGCACTTCTGTCAGAATTAAGGGTGTCACACTTTTGAATGTGTTGGAGATTATCCTCTTGTATTGCTTCTACATACTCTTGCAGAAGAAAAATAGCTTTAGCTGAGGCTTAAGCAAAATTCTTTCATTCCCTCAGAGTACACTTTTAGCTAGGCCTTTTAAAAAATGACATACTGACTCTTTGCACTTCTCATGTAACAATAAAAATGAGGCATATGTATTTTAAAACGAAACCCAAACATTAGAGTTAAAAATAAAAGGAAGTTATAATTCCCTAATAGGCTGTATATAAAAAGAAAAGAAATGGGCAGTAATAAATATTTTAAAATTATGTAGCTAGCAATAAACAGTTAAGGAAAAAGGTCTGTGCTTTGCACTATTCTTATATTAGCTCTTCAGTCCTACTGTATTTTTTAAAGTGTTGTTTTTATACATATGCAGAGTGTCTCAGAACACGTGTACAACACAAAGAATACATTGACTGGATAAATGTTATGTTGGAGAACTAAATCTAGTGAAGCAATTCCAATTTTCTGTTATCTGGATGACCATTGCTTACACCAATGTAGGTAGTTTCTACATGAAGAATGAAGAATTTGTTTGGATTTTTTTTTCTACCACTGATAATGATACCAATAATGAAGCAAATGTTTAAAATGTCAAACAAAGCAAGAGTATAAACTGAAGCCAGGCATATATAGATGGATAATGACTGTTGCCAAATTTACACCTTTTATTAGCATTATTGGATTTTGACACTATTTAAAACAAAATGCCTGCAGGTTATGAGTAACAAGGCTGAGAAAGACTGAATCCACATTATATTCCTCCAATACTCAGCATCAAGAGAGATTTTGCTGAATGTGAGGAAAAGTCATTTCACATAGTAATGCTGGCACGAAGCCTAGTTTCTTTATGGAGGTAAGATAAATGAAAATCAAGGTAGAGATATATTTATTTGATCATACAACTTTTTTTTCCTTTTTCCCCCTCTATATCAGCTTCTAAATAAAGTTATTAAAGATAATTCCAGCCCCTTTAGTAAACCAGATTGTATTTGAAGGAAAAGTGGTCTGTGCTCCTGGGAGCAATTTGCTACTCTAAAATGGCTTTCTCTGAGGTGTTTATTGAAATGGAGAAATTATTCCCCATATTCTCTCCATTTGGAATGGAAAGCTACTCTAATACAGTGAATGATCCAAGGAAATGAAGAGTGCAGGGCAAAAGAGTTTTTGATGAAAGCGTGGGAGAGACAGGCTCAGTAAGCAGAGAGTAAAATCATTGGAGGAAATGGGAACATGAAGTGCAAGTGTGTGAAGAGAGTGATGACCACATTTTTCATTGGCAGAGTAATGATGACAATTTGAAAGTTATTTAGGTAAGTGCCATGCCATGCTTCAGGCACTTTTATGTTGACCTTTTTGTGGATCAACTTCTTGGAGAGAGAATCAGGTTCATCGATTTCTTGAGAAACTTAAGGGAGTGAGACTTAAATTTTGTAGTAGGGGAGTGAGACTTAAGTTCTGCTGGATGAGTTCAGGAGAATTTGTAAACAACAAAGTATTATTAATGGAGTATTTTGAGATCTGTGGCATTTTCAGATATCTTCTTTATTATGGAAAATGCTCAGTCCTATGTGAGATTCCATTTACTTTCAGTTTTCCAGCTTTGAAGTTGGGACCAGGACTAGGTAAGCAAGGTCTCCTGGAACTGCTGAGGTGCAGGACAACAGTGGTGGTTGTACCCTAAGACTATGCTCTACTTGGTATCTTTTCTATCCACAGTATTTGTCCTCTGGTAAATGATAATTTCCTGCTTATGGAGTACTTCACATATGAAAGAACTGTAGGATCAAGAACATTATAATCTTGGGGATTTCTTTGTATTACCTTTCTTCAAAACTTAACTGGGAGCAACAAAGGATAGGAACAGATTGGACGTCTCTATAAATAAACACAGTTTTGCACTCATACTCAGCATCCCAGGAAAGCTGAAACATTGTGAGACACTGGCAAGATAATCTCTCCTCATCTCCACCTCCAAAAGGAAAATCAAATAACTCAATAGACATCTTCTTTTTTCCTTTTTTTTTTTCCTTCCCAATACATCTAGCAGGAAGATAAAGAAGCTAGTGAATATTCTCTTTCCAAAGTATGTCTAAAATTCTCTATGGCTCATCTTCAAGGCCAGCTCTCACTCAAACTTTGTGTCTGTCATGCCCTATATCCTCTGACTGGCCCTACCTTTTATCCAAGGTATCAGCTGCACCAAGAGGCAGCTGGTCACTCATGCTCATCTCGCTTCTGCTCTTTAATCTCAATTTATCACCATATGTCTGTGGCCAAGCCTAGCTCCCTGCTTGGACAGCCTTCACAGTCCTGTTCTGCAGTTACTCTGTTTTAGTAACACCTGCTGTAATGTATAAGATCAAAATAATACGCCCCTACCAAAGAAAACCCTAACTGAAAGAAACCTCAGCTCCTCCAAATTATGTCTCTTAAACAGGCTGCTTTTCAGTTTGATTTTTTCTCTTCCATGTCTGCAACACTGTCAGGGTTTGATGCTGGCTAAGTGCCAGGCACCCCCAAAAAACCTACTCACTCATTTTCCTCTGCTATAGCTAAGCAGAGGAGGGGAAATTAAAACGAAAACTTCATGAGTTGAGATAAGGATTTTAAGGGCAAAACAGGTTCAAAACTTAAACAGTATAAAGAAAATTTAATATTAACAGAATTAAAAGTAAAAAGGGCAATAAGAACTAAAATAAACCTTTAGAACACTTACCTTCTTCCCAGCCCCTCCCTCTTTCCCACCGACAGTGCAAGGAGACAAAACATGGAGTTTTGGTCAGTCGTTCACTTTCTAAGAATCTTTCTTCAGTTCATTCAGGGAAAGGAGTTCTTTCTCCTGTTGTGCCATGGGTTCCTTCCCATGGGAGACAGTTCTTTGTGAATTTCTCTAGCGTGGTTCTAATTCTCATGAAATAGCACTCCCACCCAACCTGCTGTAACATGAGTCCCTCCCACAGGCTACGCAGTCTTCCCAAAACTGCCCAGCGTGGGTCATTTTAGCACATGGGGTTTAGTATTTTAAGAATAAGCTGTTCTAGTTTGGAAGCAAGGATTCTCTGTCTCTGGAAGCAAGGGTCCTTTCTCTCTGTTCGAGTTTCTCTCTAGATCACAGCTTTTTTAGCATCCACTCGCTACAGTGTGAGCATTTGTTCTCATGGGCTGCAAGTGGATCTTGGCATCCCCCCATGCAGCACATGAATTACATGGAAATAGTTTGTTATAGTCCTCTACCTTGACTTGTAGAAACATCTCAGCTCTGATTCCTGGACCACCTCCTCCCTCTCCTGTTTTTCACTGACCTTGGTGCCGCCATGTTGGTTCTCCTCTCGTGTCCTCACTTCTTCTTTTCCTCTGACTCGGAAGAAAATTGTTGTCTGTAAGTATTATTGTTCTCAAGTTCTATCAATGCAAAAGTTCTTATAGAGCTTCTCTGTGCTGAAAAGATTGCTCTCGTCTGTGCTCTGTGTCTGGGAATTATTCACCATGTTTTCATCATTGGCCACATGGTCCCCGCCGGCATTGCATGGGTGGCCCTGGCCTCGGGAGGGCCCCAGCCACGCTGGGATGGGCCTCGAGCCTGCGCCAGGATCGCCCCGGGCAGCCACCTCACCACCCCTTGGGAGAAGAAAGAGAACTTGCCATGGTTTTTCCTTCCTTAAATATATCACCACAGAGGCATTACCAACTTGTCTAATTGGGCTAGTAACCTGCCCATTGTCAGAGCCTTCAGCGATTGGCTCTGTGCCGGACATAGAAGTTTTGAGCAGCTTTTCATCCTCCCCCACCAAAAACCAGGCTGTGTTAAACCAATGCAAACACATACTGTAGATTAGGGCAAATATTAATCCTAGGCATATTTGGGCATACTTAGTTGGCTCAGATGTTCATGTAGCTTTACAGTCATAAACGTTAGTGACAATTTCCTTTTAATTTAAGCTGTCAGAATTTAAATTCCCTCAAACTCTGTAAACAAAACTCTAATTGCATGTTTCAGATCTGCTCATTAGTCTTATTCCTTTCCCTTTCACAACATCACTACCACCTCAATTGATTTTCTTCCCTGTGACTCTGTATAGGACTTCTTTTTCTCTCCCAGGAGTCTGTTAACAGGCTTATATAAGAAATTTTTGAATGTATTTCAGGAAAACAAATAAGGTTGTGTCTAAACTTTTAAGAAGACTAGTGATGTAGCAATGGATGTTTTTAAGGTATGATCACCACTTTTAGAACAGGATCATATCCTATTGGAGAATAATGTTTAAAAGGAAAACAAAAAATAAGGAGATAGGCAAGGGCTTGCTTTTATCAGTAGATTAATGAAGGTAAAAGATATTTTAGAAATAAGGCTGAACAAAATGACATCAGACACTGGGTTTTGTCCTTATGGAAATTAAATAAATTCTTTGCTATTTTACAGGACAAGAATGCCTTATCAATTGCTTTATTTTTTTTCCTGGATTAAAACTTGACTATTTCTACCTTAACAGATTTTTTTGGGGGGAATATGACTGAAATGTAAGGGTTACATTAGCTTTATGTTTTGCCTAATGCAAACTGTAATGGAAGGAACACGTAAGACAACTTTTAAATATTGTGCTGCTGTTGGCATGATTCTAATGATATTCAAGAGATAATAGGTCTGGTTTTTTCATGTTTAAGTTCATATACTTTTTATATATGGTTAAAGTTGCTGCTTTCTTGATTATTTCATTGATTTAAGCATTATCTGGACAATAAATTGTGTTAGGAATTACTTCAGGTGAAGGGAAAAAAGCATTGTTAAACTTGAATGGAAAAGACGTTTCTTTAGAAATGCAAAATTAATTTCCTCTTTTTTAGTTAAAAAAAAAAAAGAGCAGATTTTGAGATGTCTCAGAATAGTACGGAAAACCCAGGGAAAGAGTGTGGAAAACTTTGTTGTTCCTGGGAAATAATTAAGCCAGAAGTCATAATAAAAGATGTCATTAAAGACCCCAATGCTTTAGATTTAGACAGTTTTTAATGACATTTGGACAGCATCAATTGTTGCTATGCATGACTGCAGCATCAGTAGCACACAGTTAGTTGTATATTTTGCCTAAAATACAAGTCGTTAATAAGGTTATTGAGCAAAATCAGGAAAATTTAAGTAACCCCAAGTGCGTTTATGTGTCTGTGTGTCAAGGCTCAGTGAAATTTAGCTGAAGACAGCTGTGTCCTCATGCCGTCTCTTTCAGTCAGTATCTTGTTGTTCACTGTCACAGTGACAAATGAAAACATTTCATGGCAGCAACTGTCAAAAGCCCTCTTGTGAGCCCTGCATTTTCTTTCTCTTTCTCAGTCAAGAGCTGCCATGACATATGACTTCATATCAGTAAGCTACAACTTCATGATCAAATAGGCTAGCTGTTAGTCACTGGCTGGTGGCCATTTAGGTGGTGAATAATGGGCTTTACTTACCCATTTTTCACTGAAAGAGGAAATAAGTCTCTCTTTATAGGCTACCTCATATTACAAACATGGAATATTTATCTGGGACATAAGAGCCTATTCAAACACTGCAGTGTCAAACTTGCTATAGATGGATGTGCTGGCTGATACATAAAGAAGTGCTTGGCCTGTATCCTGCTGGCTATGAAGGTTCCAGCAACTTTTTCTTTCCTGGCATCCAGGTTACTTAGAAAAGGAAGGTATGCACATTTATTACTGTATATGGTACTGCTCTTAATAATTAGCAGCTGCCTGATATCCAAGAGTGTTTCCTCTATTTCTTTCACCTGATCCTCCATCTTATCTTACCTGGCTATACAGGACCTTCATTTAATGGAAAATAAGTAAATGCATTTCTGGTCATAAGTAAGCAGTGCTGTTGGGTTGGAAGTATAAATTTGAAGTTGGGCATAAAATTCTTCAGGGAATGAAAGATGTATGTCCAGCATTAGTGAAAGTGGTAGTACTTAAAAGAAATCACTGATGAAACTTCTTGGGAAGTCAATTGGTAGGTTGTTGTCATCGTTTGACACTGGCCCAATGCCAGGCACCCACGAGAGCTGCTCACTCACCCTCCTCTGCCACAGCTGGGCAGAGGAGGGAAAAGGGAAAAAAAAAACAAAACAAAGGCTTAATGAGTAAGGACTGGGAGAAAACAGTTCAAGGGCGAAGCCGGCTCAGCTTAAGTTGCGAAGTGGATTTATTACTAACAGAATCAGAGGAGGATAATGAGAAGCAAAATAAGCCCTTAGAACACCCTTCCACCCCCCAGCCCCTCTTTCCTTCCCACTGAGAGCACAGGGAGACAGGGTATGGGGGTTTGGTCAGTTCATCTCCGAGATTTTCTTCTGCTGCTCCGGGAGAGGAGTCTTCCCGTGAGGCCCTGGGGTCCCTTCCCACGGGAGACAGTTCTCCGTGAACCTCCCCAATGTGGATCCACTCTCACAAGCAGCAGCCGCACCGCACCCACTGCAGCATGAGCCTCTCCCATGGGCAAACAGTCCTCCCAAAACTGCCACACCGTGGGTCTCTCTTTCCATGGGGTGCAGTCCTCCAAGGAAAGGCTGCTCCAGCCTGGAAGCAGGGCCCTCTCCCACTGGATCACAGCCTCCTCCAGGCATCCACCCGCTCCGGCATGGGCACCTCCCCCATGGGCTGCAGGTGGATCTCTGCATCCCCCGTGGATCCCCATGAGCTGCAGGGGCACAGCTGCTTCACCATGGTCCTCACCATGGCCTGCAGAGGAATCTTGGCTCTGGCACCTGGAGCATCTCCTCCCCCTCCTTCTTCACTGACCTTGGTGTCACCACATTGTTTTTCCTCACATGTTCTCACCTCCTCCTCTTCTCTGACTAGAATCCAAAATCTTGTGACTTTGTTTTGATTTTCTTCTTAAATATTTCATCACAGAGGCACTACCAACCTCTCTCATTGGCCCAGTTTTGGCCAGTAGCATGTCTATCTTCAGAGCCATCAGCCATTGGCTCTGCCAGACATGGTGGGAAGCTTCCAGCAGCTTCCTCACAGGAGCCATCTTTGTGGCCCCCCTGCTACCTAAAACCAGGCTGTGCCAAACCAATACAGTTGTCCAGAACAGAAAATAAGAAATTAGTATATAAAAAACACAAAGAAAGAAAGAAAAAAGACATCTGGAAATTGTGCAACTCATTTTTTTGTAATATCACTTTTCTCTCCTAATGAACACCCAGTGAAAATCCATGTATGTTGTATTTTCTTGATGGTCATCAAAGTGAGCAAATGATTCTAATGAATGAAGAGTAATTTGATATCAGCTGGTGTTGTTAGGTCATTATTGATCATCCACTTTCAAGGCTAAGAAATTTTGAGGCAGAATTCACGCTGTCACATTTGTCCCTCTGCTCTCCCTTGCTAGTTCCTGTTCTTAGCCATGCAAAAGTTGAATATTCAGCAGAGGGTGACAAAGTTGGTTAAGGAACTGGAGGATCTCTTCTAAGAAGACAAGGTGGAAAGGTTTTTCCTGTTCGAACTCAAGAAAATATGACTGAGAATCATATAAGTATTTGAAGGGACAGTGTCAAGAGGATGCATCCAGGCTCTTCTCAGTGGTGCCGAACAATAAGAAAAGAAGCAATGGGCAGAAACTGATTCACAGGAAGTTCCACTTGAATATGAGGAAGAACTTCTTTATTGTGCAGGTACCTGAGCACTGGAACAGATTGCCCAGAGAGGTTGTATAGTCTCCCTCACTGGAGGTATTCCAGGACTGTCTGGATGCAATCCTGTGCAGTGCTCTAGGACGACCCTGCTTGAGCAGGGAGGTTGGACCAGATGATCCATTGTGGTCTCTTCCAACCTGACCCATTCTGTAATTCTGTGTCTATGACAGCAAAGTCTTTTCAGTTTTAGAAATATAAGAGGGAGAGTGCATCTTTCAATAATAATGCAAAATAAATCTGCTAGTAGTTCTCTGCCCTTTAAATTAATATTTGGGGTTTTGTATTTTATTTGCTTGTAGATTTATTTGCATTATGTAATGTTGGGGAAGATGAAACAGGAAAGCCTTATAAATATGATTGCCTGACAAAAGATTTTGGGAATATGAAAACTACAGGCAACATCGAAATGAAAGCCACTTTTGAAATACCAAGTCTTAGTTACTGAACAACTGGAAAACAATGGTATGGCCAACTGAAGGTAATCCCCTCTTGATTGAACAATACCCTCTGCTTGCAGGCAGGTCCAAGGGTCAGAGCAGACCCTACTAGCTCAGCAGAAGGGGTCCAAAGAGTAGTTTTTAGAAGTTAAGATGTAACACTCTATGGTAATATAAGAACTCTTACAGGTTGTATGTAAATGCTATAGGATTTGTATCTTGTATTAGATTGGTTAGTGACAATTAGAATATTCAGTACAGAAGATGATTTATTGTATTGTAACCAAGACTTCATCACTACTTCTTCACTCTTACTACACTCTCTCTCTCACTCCACTCCACTTTCTCTCTCTCTTTACTTACTCGCTTACACTCTTGCTCTCTTGGGCCTGCTCCGAGCTGCAGCTGGCAGCTCTAAGCAGTGCCCCTATACCCACGCCCTTTGCAATAAACCGCATGTTCCAAGATCTGACTTCAGAGATCTCTTGTCGTCCGTCCATCCCGACCGTCGACCCACCCCAGAGCTCCCGCAATGTAATACTTGCCAAAAGCTGATTTCTGGAAAATGGACCAAACATAATATTGTATCTGACCTTGTTTCAATTTTGACTCAAGTCTTGGGAGTCTTCAAATCACTATTTCCATGACCTTGGTATTTCCTTTCAACAGCAGGGTTGGGACCTTATTTGTGCTTGTATCCTCCCACAAAGAGGTTCAGCATTTATTTCATATCCCAATCTGCCTTGTCAATGGAAAGGGAATATGCTAGCCAAACTATCAAACCAAAATTTTATAGCTGGATAATTTTACTCAATTTTCAATACTTCTTATATCCTGTGTATAAAATTAACATTATCTCCTTTCTTCTTATCTTCTATTAACCCCAAGTGAAAAGCTGCTCATGAATCTCATACAGTACAGCAAGCTAGTTTTAGCCACTTTGAGATAAATTCAAAATCTTCAAGTTTCAGACTCTAATTCCTGTGAAAAATGAACACAATATATATTACCTTTGTTCCTGGTTATGCCATAATTTCAGCAAGTATAATTTCTACAAACCTTTGCCATTCAGAGTATACTAGTCCTGTGATACAGTGCTAAAGCAATCTCTAATTAACAGTACAGACCCCAAACTTATCAGCAAAACCAGAATGGCAGCAGACAAGACAGCATGACCTGGAGCTCTGCTGTACATCCTTAGTCTCTAGGATGTGGGTGGTTACTTCAAACCTGACTAAATCATCAGACCTCAGCTGTCAAGAGCCTCACTGCCTTCATGGACACTCACCACAAACCCTGGAGACAAAAAGCCTTGCATATTTATGCAAATTTGTAAAGACAGGGCTTAGTCATGTTGCCAGGTTGAATCCAGATAAGTGAGAAAAGAAGTCTCTGGTGGATAAATCATGGTGATATGTTTTCAGAGCCTTTGAGAAGTTTAAAGATGAACCTTTTAATCTGGTCACAGATTCGGCTTATGTCGCTGGTATAGCTATGAGGGCTGAACATGCTTTTCTAAAGGAAGTCTCCAACCAAAAACTATACCAATTGGTTTCTACATTAATCCATTTAATCTCGCACAGAAAACAGCCTTACTACATTATGCATTTGAGGTCACACATTGACCTCCCTGGTCCCATTGCTGAAGGGAACAGGAGAGCAGATGCACTGGCCATGCCAGCAGAGACTGCAAACATCCCTGACATCTTTGCCCAGGCAAAATTGTCGCATGCATTTTTTCACCAAAACATTCCTGCACTCGTCAGAATGTTCAAGCTTTCAAAAGATCAAGCAAAAGCTATCATTGCAACGTGCCCGAACTGCCAGGACTACCAAATACCATCTGTGGGTACCGGAGTCAACCCCCGTGGTCTGAACAGCTGCCAATTGTGGCAAACTGATGTAATCCACTTCCCATCCTTTGGGAGATCCAAATACATGCACGTGTGAGTTGACACATTTTCTGGGGCAGTGTTTGCGTCAGCCCGTGCAGGAGAAGATGCCATCCACGTCATCAAGCATTTTCTCCTTGCCTTCGCCACCCTGGGAGTCCCTGAAGAAATCAAAACAGATAATGGGCCTGCCTACACCTCTCACAAGTTAAAAGATTTCTTCAACCAATGGGGAATAAAACACAAGACAGGCATACCTAGCAATCCCACAGGACAATCCATCGTAGAAAGGACCCGCCAAACCCTCAAAAGAGTCCTCAACCAGCAATGGAGAGAAACAGAAATCTTGTCTCCTGTTGAAAGACTCTGTAAGGCTCTCTATGTCATTAACTTCCTAAATGGTACATCGTCAGAGCCTGACCCACCAGTACTCCACCACTTCTCAAATTCAACCCAAGCTAAGCTCACAGAGAAACCACCAGTGCTGGTGAAGGACCCTGAAACACACCAGGTCTCTGGGCCTTTCCAATTGATTACCTGGGGGAGAGGCTATGCCTGTGTCCAGCTACAATCTGGCCCAAAGTGGTTCCCAGGAAAAAGCATTAAACCATACTTAGGCCCTACAAACACTGCTACCACAAACACCAAGAACTCTCCTGAGACAAATACAGGACCTCCACAAAACCAGACCAGCTCGGCATGGAGACGAAAACGTCGCCGGATGCCCACCAACCAGGAAAAAGATCATCCCACCACACGGCAGCAGACGAAACAGAAAGCTGAACAACAAGCTACAGCAAAAAGTCAAGCCGTAGGCCAGACACAGCCTGGAAAAACTGATCCCTAGTTTATATGATGTCACCCCTTGTTACCCCAGAATATCCCCTTCCCTCAACCCTTGTCAAACTTCCCTAAACCCCAAAACCTCCCCTCTCACCACAAAGCTAACAAATCTTGCTTGTATTCCCTCTCAGAAGCCCCATCCCTGCCCAAAGATGAAATGTGTCTACGTTGATGCTCTCCTCACCACAGCCTTGATGACCTAAAAGTAGACAATGACCTTTTTGGACGATGGGGAATAAGGGATGGATTGCATCTTTGATTAAGGGAGCTCTGTGGGTATTCATTGTAATTATTACTGTGTTACTTATGTTCTCTTGCCTCCTACGTTGCTGCAGAAAGGCTGCTGGGAATGTTTTTTAATAAATAGAGAAGGGGGAGTTGTGGGATATGCCCAGCCACTGCCCTGGAGGGATGTCTGCTGAGATAAAAGATTTTGCAATCGCCCAGCAGGACTCCTTGGAAAGGTGACTACTTTTGAGTCATGGTGAGGAAAAGTAGACCCACAATCCTTTGGGAGACCCTATGCAGACCATTCTGTAACCCATTGGTCTATCCCAGACCCTCTGTAATCCATTGGTCCCCTTGCTGATCCCCTGTATCCCTATAAAGGCAAGCTCCCTCGAGCCCCTCGAGTGAGAGCTCGTCCCTGGCTTCCCTTCGCCAGAGAGGACCCACAATAAAGCTCCCTTCGTGCGGAACCAGCCATATGGGCCTTCTCGTCTCTCTCTCTGGTCTGGTTTGTCCTAGAGGCTGCCCTGCAGAGCTGAGCTGGAATCACGAGCTGATATCACTAAAGAGCTGACAGCTTCTGCAAGGGCTCCTCTGCCAGCAGCTGAGAGGAAGACACCGGACCCCAGGAAGGCGATTCCTTTCGGGACCATCTCCCCGTACCGGTCATCTCTTCCTGGGTCACAGCCTCGGACCCCACCACCAGCTGTAATAGTGATACTGCAGCGTATAAAACCCTTCAGTGTTCATTCAGGCTGGGAATGGGATTTGTGGAATGAAAAATACAATACTGACCTTGGTATTAAAGTTAGAAAAGCTTGAAACAGGGCCTGGAGTTGTGTGAACTGCTTCTAAACCCTTTTTTTTTCCTGTGTCAGAGGTAAACTGACTCACGGCACTCGTCGTTTTCCTTCTTAGTGGTCCAAGGAGAGGTGTCTTTGCTTCAGTGAAACAAAAGGCTTGATACCTTTTGCTGACATTTACGGTGAGGAATGGGCACAAAGGAAGAGAAAAAAGGGACAGGCATACAAATTAATCTTCACAATTGATAGCCAAAATTATACATTCAGTAATACTCTGGCATTCCTTTGCTTCAAGCTGTAGTCCAGTTTATGTATCTCAAACACTACCTGTTTAAATTCATATACATGACGATATATATACAACTTACAGAACACATCAAAGTTTTGTAGGATACTCTTGTGCGGACTGATGTGGCACAGAACTTTCACAAAGAGCTTTCACTTACCAGAAATCTTGGGAAGAAGGGAGGAGTCTCACATCTGTCTTACATATGAAGTTTCTCAGACATTTTGAGTATTGAGCCTGGTGCCTGTTTTGGTCATACTCTTAACTGCATCATTATCTCATGGGCTAATTGCAAGCAGCTCACTACAAGTGCAACTGAAACCTTCTTCAGATAAGTGAGTATGAGGCATATTCTTAAGGAGTTACACCATTACACCACAGTTAAGTTTGTTATGCTTTAAACCTGCTTTACTGATGTGCCTCATGAAGCATCAGTCTTGAACTTTTTATTATTGCTTGTCTTTAGGCCTTATCACTGAAGACAGTATATAGGATATGAATATGAATAAGAAATGAAGTCACCTATTTGCATGATCTGTGTGTAGTATTCAGTGATGCAGATTTAGAAATTTCTGCTCTTATTAGTTTCTGTATAAGATATTGAGAATAGTATATTGTGCCATGAAGTGCATTAAACAAATGTTGGTCTTCAGGGTACATATGTATGAAGGAGTTTCTCATATGCCCTCGTGTAACATTAGGATATGCATTAGTTATGAAGCCATTGTAAATCTTTTTAGCATATGCTAATTGCAGCATGGACTAATGTTTATTCATAATAATTTATTTTTATTAGCTTGGAAAAACAAATGAAAACCTCCTACCTCAAAAATCTTAACAATTTAAATTCATTCTTTTGATTTTTGGTTAAATCCCCAACCTTTTGTTTCAAGGATTGAAATACCAGTCTCTGACAGCAAATCATTTTAAAAATGCCTTTGCCAGAAATTTAAAATTTTGTAGAGACAGAGATGAAAGATATTATTTATCTCTGTGGGAAGTCAACTTTTATGCTGTAAACAAGATGCAGAGATAGTACACTGATCTTGTCAGCTACACTTTAGAAATGCAGTTTTACCTGGTATGGAAATTTCAAAGTTTAGCTTAAAAATATTGCAATAGAATATCTTACTTAATCTCCAGTGGGATATTTTCATAGTGATTTTGTAATCATTGCAATATTTAACTAAGATGATGATGAATCACAAAAGAGTCCTTCTAAGGTTACTAAAAGCAGAAACAAACTCCAAATAATATTCTGCTGTTTCTGAAATATAGAACGTACTGTTGCATAATGAAAGAAGAATAAGGCTACATTTGGCACAGTGGCTGTTATGTATATGCACTGAAGAGTACACTCTATTTTGAGATATCATGAGCATTTTCAGGTGCTACTGTTTTATAACTCTATAATTGCCACTTTTAAGTTTTGATTCTCAGTCAGTCATGTCATAGCTGAAAAAGGTCTATACAGATTCCATCACTTAAGCAATGACTTATGCTAGCTTTATCTTCAGTCAGTCAACTTCAAAAAGTTGAACTCCAATAACAAATTCTCATCTTCACCTACCTTTGATGAAAAAGAGATGGTCCACAAAATGAACTAAAGTAGCCATATTCACAAAGTAGATTCTACACTCTTAAGGATATGTGAGGTTGAGGGCACATTTAGTTAGACTTAAACTAATAAAAGGAGGGGGTAGGTAAATAAAGTGCTGAAAACAGCTTTATTTTCCATGGTAACAGCACAGTGCAGCTTCTGAGAATAGAATGCTGGAAGAAGAATGAAACACAGAAAAGAGAAAAACTGAGCAGCCAGGGTGAGGGTACTGGTATAGCAGTAACTCCTTGACATTTTTATTAATCTTGTCATCTTGAATCATGGAATTATAGTTATATAATTTTATGATGTTAATTTAAAAAAAGTCTTTTTGTTTGAACTTTGCAAAGATTTGTAGGAATGTCAGTGTTATTCAAAAAATCATAGCGAATTTTTATCTATCACTGCTTCATAATATACAGTGACAGAACATATTTTTTGACAAATATCCAGGATCTTTGAACTCAAACTCTCAAGTGTGATGATGTCATCACACAGTATCTTTTACTGGGTGAAGAATCAGAAGAATCAAGAATTTTTTTTTCTTCTCTCTCTTTTTTTTTTCTTCAAATACAGCTAAAATGTCTTCAGAAATGTTTTAATAAATGTAAGAAGTATCAAAGTTTCCACAGAGTGGAACAACTGGTAGGTTTCACTAAAGATTTCTGGCACAAGCAAAGTGCTGAGATCGAAGAGGAGGCTGTGACTCAGGAGGACGTGGTAAGTTGTATGTCCCCTCTTATCTGTTTTCTTGTCTCACTAATTTACAGTTCGCTTAACTCACAATGGAAACCCCATTTTCCCTCATCCCCATCACCTTTAGATTCATGGATATTCCTTCTGTGTTCATCCTTGCCAACTCCCCATAACTTTTCACAGAGGGTTAGCACTTTCTGTTTCTAATGGAAGCTTCGTATGGGTTATTTTGGTTTCAGCAGTGCACTGTTGAGAGGGCCAGGTAATCTGCTAAAATCTGTCTGATACAGACAGAAATTTTGGAGTGTGTGTTTTTAAAGGTCATCAGGATGTGCAAGTTTGACAAACTGCAAGCAGCTGAAGACTGACACCTGTCCTAATAATACCATATTTGAGTTGTGACCAATACATTATGAGATTCTGCGCTGAACTTCATCTGTAGTCTATGTAAGAATGTAGTTAACTATATAGCTCAAATTCACCAGCTGGCATCTCTAAGTTATTCCCAAATGCTTCCTTAAATGCTTTATTGCACCTAAGAAGGAGACTTTTATTTTTTTGGATGTGGGAGGGAGACTTTCCACAGATAAATCAGTCTTTATCATCAGAGAGGAGATCAGTGATCACACATCACAGAGCAAACACATGGTTAGGGCATTTCTGTCATACTGAAGATGATACTACTGCTGGTTTTAGTTTCACTGTCTGCAGCACATTTTTTCTTCACCTGTGACACTGTAAATGGCCAAGTACCTACTTATAAATTATTAAATCAATGACCTACAATGAGATAAACCTAACAGCACATTCGTTAGGAAAGGTCACCCAGTCTGTTATGATGAGCTGACTGGAAATAATAACTTCCTTAGTTATAGCCATTTTGACCTTTCAATTTTTCTCTCCATAACTATAGTTGCAAACAAATAAAATTTTAGACAAAATACTTTCAGGTGCTGATCCCTCTTATGATGAAGCCAATACCCTTAGGAATATGACACTGATAATTTTCCACATCTGATTTCATTCTAATACTGCAGGATTTAGGGGGGTGAAAAAGTAGCCTGAGGCTTCCTAGATGAGACGCTACTGTCCTTTTCTAAGAATTACTATCATGTTAATGTTAAGACTGCATTGTAATCCCATATCCACTAATAACACTTCAGTTAGAAACTTGGTTCTGGAAACGTCTGCAAGGGAGGGAGCTACCAGGTGCCTCTGAAACAGTTGTTTCCTGAATGTCCTCATTCTTTACCAAATCATCTGAAAATGAGATTTGGAGGTGTTTTCCTCAGTGCTCAGGCAACCTAGAGATGCAGGTACTGTTAAGACTGAAGGAAACATATTCACGTTTCCATGCTTAAATACTTTTGGTTCTGGTCCTACATCTCTGTCTCTGGTCAGTTTTATCTGGGTTTTGTTTGTTGTTATGCTACCGCTGACTGAAAAAAATAATATTGTTTCCCTATTTCCTAAATGTAACCACTCATAAGCCTTTTCCTTTTTATTACTGTAATTATTTGTGTTTTACACAATTCTATAATGATAGCTGACTTTGTATCTGATGTGTGATGTATTTTAATAGAAGTTAAGAGATGAATTGATGCAATGAATTTGAACAGCTAACAGTAGTTTCAAATTAAAAATTATGAGAAATTGTGACAAATGCGTATAGTAATATCTTCTTATAATTGATACATTTATGGGTGATGCCCCTATTATGAGTGCTGAAGTGCATTGCAGGTGAATGTATTATCTTTTTCTTGAGCATCCGGTATCATAAGTTAATATTTCATAGAAGAAGATTAAAGATATTACAGCTGCTGAAACTAGTTTGGTTTTAAAACTTCAGGGCCATTTTTTTTTTTAATTTGGGGTCATTCTGTTTTGGAACAATTCTTTGAAAAATTCATTCTCTTTTCTTCTTTTAAATTTTTTTTCCCGTGGTATATTAACCTCACTTTCAAAAGGAAACTATATGGGAAACTTATTTTTCTGGCTCTGAAATGGCTTTCTCCAGCAAAGAAGAAAGCTGAATTGCTGCTACCTCAATTGTATTCCTAACAGTATTTGATCTCAGATGATTTTTTAAGCACTTTGTAAATGAGATTCGTAGCAATGGTGTCCTCAACTACATTTCAAACTGCGCAGTGTGTAGGGGGAAATAGGTAATTGTTTTGTGAAAAAAGAAATGATGAAGAAGACTTTTTACAAGCATTGACAGTGAAAGGGATTTATTAGTGATCATTACTGACTGGGCCTGCTGAGATAAAAAGTGTGAAAAACCTTTATTATCTGCTAATTGTCTCACTTGGTTTTACATTGCAAAACCATCATTTTACTTTTACATTGCATAAGATCAAATTCTAGGCATTCAGTTGCAAGATGTCCAGGCACTGTGTACATCAACATAGAGCTCTTTAAATTCCAACAGAACAACAGGGTTTATCAAAATTCTCTTCAATATACAGAAATAACAGAGAAAGGAAAAAAGAAACTCATTTCCCTGGTCAAAAAGAAGGCAAGACTCCCTGAATCAAGAGCTTTATGGTTCTTCACATCTACTTAATAGCAGCATTTTATGATTGTTTGAAAATAAGAGGAGGCTTTTCTGAGTAATGAGTCTAACTTTGGGTTGCTATTGAATAGAGTAATATGAAAAAATAATACATTACTATCTTGTAAGTTTTAATATTTTAAAGTTCAATAAATGCACAGTCCAGTCCTACTGTATGCAAAAAAAGTATTTTCTACGGGCTTAGAAACACTGATCGTATAAATTCAGAAAAAATAAAAATGCATACAATCTGCAAATATGTCTGTATAATGCAGTGTACAAGAAACATCATCTGCTCTACTTAAGATGCATGTGGTTGCAACTATTTCTTAGGCCTTTGGTGGAAAAACCCTTGTGGATAAGTACTCAGCAGCAGAGAAGAACAATAGGACGTTTGTATAAGCCAGTGTTTTAATTTGCTTATTTAATTCTTTGTTTCTGTGTGATATCAAAGGGTTTATGTATAGTTAGTTTATAAATAGAAAAGGGAAGTTATCAATTTAATAAACTATTTTAAACTAAGAATTTCTTTTAAAAACTTCCTTTACAATGAAGCAGGTACTTCAGTGATACCCATTTGGCATCCAAAGCCAGAAAGGTGGGCTTTGTTCCTGTAGTGCTGACTCAGGGTTTAATGACGAAAACCGAACAGCTTATAGCTAGGAAGTTCCATAAATTTAATCTGAAATATTAGTAGAGAGTTTTTAGGGATAAAAAGTCCTTCTTTTTGCCACAAGTCATACTCTGCCTCTTCAGTGGGGCAGAGATCGGTATAGTGTAGTATAGTGGTTTGGACCAAAATACTCATTACTTATTTACCTTCTGTGAGATAAGAATTAGGAGAAAGCAAAGCAGGCACAAAACTTAAAAGAATATAAAGATGTTTATTAACAGACCTAAAAGGAAGGAAAAAAAATCAGACCACACCTTCAGAACACTTCTCCTCCCCCCACCGTTATCCTTTCACCCACTGACAACGTAAAAAGACAACCCTTGAGATTTGCAGTCAGTTTACCACTTCCATAATAACCTTTTTCATTTCACTTAGGGAGAGGAGTCTGTCTTGCTCATGCTACGGAGACATCTCCACAAGAAGTTCTCTCATGGCTCAGTATTACAACGAGACAACTGCCCGGGTTGGTTCTCTTGTCACATGTGAGAGTCCCTTCCCCTGACTTGCAGCTTTCCCCACAACTGCTTTCAAGGGTCCAATCTTCAGCTACTGGGGTACCATTTTAAAGTTGAGCTGTTCAGAAACAAAAGTTCTCTTCACCCATCTCTGGGAGCATCTTCATCTCTAGGAAAAGAGGCCCTCTCCCTTCCCTGGGAGAAAAAGGGTCCTCATCATCTTCATCTCTAGGACTATCTCTGGGAGCATCTCTAGGAACAGATGTCTTCTCCTTCCTATTTGGAGCAAGAGTCCTCATCACTTCCATCTCTCCCTGTTCAAACTTCTCATCAAATTACATCTGCTTCAGCATTTGCTTATTTCAGCACTTGAGGTGCTTTTGCTCACAAGTACAGTTTGAACGCTGCAACCCCCCATGCTTTCATGAAATTACAACAGGTACTCTGATATATCATAGTCTATCACCACCATAGCTTTACAACAGAATTTCAGCTTCTAAGCATCTCCTCTTTCTCCTCCCTCAGAGTTTCAGCTCTTCTTTCTTTACTTAATGTCTGCAGGCTTCATCTATTCTGGAGGAAACTTACAGCGCTAAAAGGGTTAATCTCACCTGGGCCCCGCAGCTGGAATTCGCTTATCGCTGTTGGTCACATGATCTTTGCCTGGCAGCGGTGCAGCTTCAGCTGAATCTTCAGCCGCACTGGAGAGGGCGTGGGGAGCTGGGCCGTGCCGTCTGCACGTAGCAGGGGTGTGGGGGTCCACGGGTGGAACAGGGCCGCACGGCTCCAGGATGACTGTGTCCCGGCCCGGCCCCACTGGGCTGCACAGGCCCCCCCCACCCAGTTACCTGTCCCAAGGCCAGAAGCAAGAGAGAGCTTTCCCAGGGTATGTTCATTCTTAAATGTGGACCACAGAGGCGTGTCAAAATTTTTAAGTGGCTTAAAAAATTGTCAATATTCAAACTAGCCAGTTGATAGGTTCTGTTAGATCATAGAGGAAACTGTAAGCACCTCTTTGCAAGAGAATCACTTCCATAGCTATGCTAATCCATGACACTGAGTGATACCTAGGACTTACGGCATTATACTTTAATTACTAGTGGCCATGCCAAGCCAGCAAAAGTCAACTCTGCTGATGGTGTGCCGTAATTCTTGTTGCCTCTGAGAAATGATATTGTAATGATCATTACTGGGTTGAAAAAAATTATCGGAGTGACTTTAATGGGTTGTTCCTACAGCTAAAAACTATCGGTCATTCATGCGCTTGGAATGAGAATGACAGCTGGTCTTCACCCTTTGTGTTTTGTAGCCGTTTCAGTCCTTTAAATGACAAATAATTGCAGGTTTGGGATATATTTTTTTTTTCCCCAAATACTGCATCATATGAGCTTTTGGGATAATTGTACTCTTAATATGCAATTGTGACTGTTGAAAAATGAAAGGGAATTAAATGCAATTTCTAGTGAAGAAAAGCAAAGAGTAAGAAATTATATATTAGTCAAGAGAATGGTAGGAATGAAATTTTTTTTTCTTGCAGGGACTTAGAGTGATATAACTGAATACACCTTTTGAACAAGTTTGTGTAAATGAGAGTGAGCTTAGAAATCTCTTTTAATTGATGATCTGTACATCTGGAATCCACTTCTGAAGAACAAACATGCTGAAAAAATAATCGAAGTCTAACTCTGTACTGTTAGTTACGACTCCTCTTCATCTCCATGGACAATTACAGTGTATTGGGTAAGTTATATAGAGGATTTTCCTGCCCATTTTTAAGTTTGTTTGAAGTGTCATATTTATAAGTTTTTCTTTAAAGACTGAAATTTTAGTTGGTTTTTCTATGGCAGTAACTCTAATAGTAACCAATGCTTCAGAGATACCAACAAACCTATATTTGAAGCGCCTCACTCTGTGAGGTGACATCTAATTTTTACCCTTCCCAATTTAATAGGATGTTAAGTTAAAATTATTGCAGATTCTTGGAATACTCAACAGAAGAGTCTGGAACCTGATTTGGGAAAGTATTTAGTGTTCTGTGACACTTCACATTGAAAGTACATCCCAAATGCCCTTTGGCAGACTACAGCTTTCTAGCAACCACCCACATCAGCTGCCAGTCATCTGTGGAAAGCCTAATTAAAGTCTTGATGGCAAAAGTCAGAACAGCCAAATCCTGACTGCACTGTTTACTGTAAAAAGTTTCTTTATTCCTCAAATATTCTTCTCTGTCAGGATGACTGCACAACCCCCCACAGCTGAGGAAATAGGGCTTTTGGTAAGAAGGAAGTTCTGTCATTGTCGTCCTCATGTCACTATCTTGTGACTTGTTTCTCTCTTTTGCGCTTAATGCTTTGTCCAAATCAAGTCACTTTTCTAGGAAATCACAGAGGTTATTCTCTTTGCTGAAGCAATAATATTCCTCATTCACTTCATTTATTTTTTTCCACCTGTCTCATGCCATTTCTGTGGAAAAGCCTGTCTGATCTATTTTTAACTTGCTTTTGGATCCCACTCAATTCTGTTCCCTTTTTTTCCCTCTTCATTTTTCAAGATTATTGTCTGTCTACCTTGTTGCAGGACCCTTTCTTTGTTATATCCTTTTTTTGTGAATTAAGTTAATCCATTTTTTGAAGTGTAATGAACACATTTGTGATAAGAGTTTATGCACAGGGAGCTGATCAAAGACAAAATTAACTGTCTCTGAAGGACAATCCTTATTACAGTCCTTAGCCAAATACCAATTTTCAGGTTTTTACGTCTGCATGTAAAACCTGGCTTTAGTTATTTAATGCCAGTTTCACTTCTGGCATGCTTAAAAGTAGCATTATCGTGGACTGCACTAAGCTGTGGACTAAAACTTTTGTTAATAGCTGGTAACTGTTGGTACATAGGGAAGAAGAAACATGAAAATAAACCTCAGCAAACAATTTAAGATGGAATTCTTGAATTGCCACACCTCTATGTGGCTTAAGAGGAGTTGAGTAGATCCATTTGTATTTAGCTTGAAAAGAGCAAAATGACTCCTGAGATGTCATATCCTCGAGGGCTGCTCCTGTACTTCTCATGAAGTTACAGAAAAGCTGGAAAGGTATCAGATAAGGGCTGTTCTTGCTTCAGTGTTCTCTTATTGTGGGTGATAACAAAGTCCTTTTTGAGCAGAGATTCTTTTTAAAGCACTTCTCTGACTTCTGATTTTTGGAGACCCCTTTCATTTTTACCTTGGTTTGTTTCTCATTTAAGACTGTGAATCATAAGAGTAGCATTAATCACCATTGGCTCTAATACCTGGAGATTATTTGTGTAAAGTGTATGACTTAACTGTCAAGACTCTAATGGAGCTGTGTAGTTCGAGGCTGTATTTCATAGAGTCATAGAATTGCTATGGTTGGAAGGGACTTCTGGGGATCATCTTGTCCAAACCCCAAGCTCACCTAGAGTGGGTTATGCAGGAACATATCCAGGTGGATTTTGAATGTCTCCAGAGAGGGAGACTCCACGAACTCCCTGGGCAGCCTGTTCCAGTGTTTTGCCAACCTCAATGTAAAGAAGCTCTTCCTCGTGTTGAGATGGAACTTCTTGTATTTTAATTTATGGTCATTCCTCCTTATCCTGTGGCTGGGCATCACCAAAAAGAGTCTGGAAACATTCTCTTGGCACCAGCTTTTGAGATATTTGTATGCATTAATGGGATCCTCTCTCAGTCTTCTCTTCTCCAGACTAAACAGGCCAAGCTCCCTCAGTTTCTCCTCATAAGTGATGCTCCAGACCCCAACTCATCTTTGTGGCCTCTGCTGGACCCTTTCCAGTAACTACTTGTAATTCTTGTGCTGAGGGGCCCAGAACCGGACACAGTATTCCAGATGTGGACTCACTAGGGCTGAGCAGAGGGGCAGGATCGCCTCCCTCCAGCTGCTGGCCACACTCTTCCCAATGCACCCTAGGATACCATTGGCCCTCCTGGCCACAGGGGTGCTGCTGGCTCATGGCCAACTTGTCATCCACCAAGACCCCCAGATCCTTCTCCACAGAGCTGCTCTCCAGTAGGTCAGCCCCCAGCTTGTGCTGGTACTTGGGGTCATTCGTCCCCAGGCGCAGGACCCTGCACAACTTCATTAAGTTTCTGCGTGTCCAATTCTCCAGCCTATTCTGTCTGTCTCCATCCTATTTCTGTCTGTCTGGTTTGTTCAAGGATAGTATCAAACAGCAGTCTCCCTGGCTACCAACACAGCTTACAGTTCTGGGATTTTTCCCTTTCTTTCAAACAGCTTCATGCTTTGGATTTACGAAAATTTATAACCTAAGGGAACAATACTTCAAGGTTAATTCAGTCAGCCTTGACAATCCTCCTCCAGAAAAATTGTACATTAGCCTGTACAGGAACAGCTGTGATACGGCAGAAACATAAAATGCTGCACGTATTTCAGATACTGTATAAAATACTTGTATTTTTATTTTCTCTGCACCTTCCCACCTTCCTTGGGTGAACTGGTTCCCTTTGAAGCTTTTTTGGTTTTGGCATATTTGTTTTGGGATTTTTTTTACCACACTGAAATTTAGCACCTGTAGGTATAGCATGATGGTGTGAAAACAAATTATTTAACATACCTGGAATCGTGCACACGCACAGGGAGAAATGAACTACTGTCAAATGACACTGACAGGATCTTGTGCCTTTTTTGTACTTAAAATGTGCTTGAACAGACTGTATTAATATCTGAGTTAATTGATAACACAAACTAGAAAGAATATTATCAACTCAAAATTAATTTGTCTTCTAAGATGCCAGATACTGTAGCTAACTCTGCTCCTGATTCTGGGACTCGCTGAATTAATAGAGTTGTAAAGAGTTAGGAATGCAGTGTCCAAAATTACTTCCTTATTGCAATTTTTAGACAAGGGTGGAAAAATAATTAACATAGGTACCTGTTTATGCCTATGAGTACAGAAAGCAGAGACAGAAAAAGCCTCAGAATACAACCTCTTAGGCTCAGGATATAAAATTTACTTTCTAACAAATTCTTTCTCCAAGTTGTTACGTGAAAAATTGGGTGATTTAGGTATAGGAATTTGCAGCTCTTTGAAATATGGCAAAAACAATCTTGTTGTTCAAAAGAGAAGACACCCATTGAAATGCCAGTGGCATGCAGAAGTAGGATTATATCAATCCTTAAACTTCTGACTAACATCTCTGAAGCCCTCTGCTTGTACAAATGGCAACTAGTGCAGTGGAGAATAAAATGTTTTCAATCCTTAAACTAAAATATAGCAATATCTCTGTGTAACCAGTGCTTTTAAAAGAAGACTTATTTTGCTTTGCATTGCTGCTATAAGCACTCAAACTATGGCAAGGTAGTAACAATAATTTTTCAAAACACAAATTTTTTATATGTTTTCATCTGATTATATACTAAAATCATGTATTAGATGAAGCAGATCAACTCTAGCATAATTGTAGAATAGACTCACCTTGACATCTATTCTTACATTTTATTTGGACTGGGTATCTAGAGTGGTATTGTACAATGTAATGTATGAATCATTAGAACAGTGTGCATTATGACAAAAAAAAAGGGATGCATATTTGTGTGATATTTCTCACCACAGTACTTCAGGTCTTCTTTAGAACTTGTTCAGAATCTTGGTTGAGGAAATATATCACAGATTGCTACAGCTGATGAAGTTATTATTAGTCATTTACAGTTTCTTTGACCAATTAACAGAAATATTAAAGTGACTTTCCTTTTGTCTTTATCCTGTTCTGTATATGAAGGGGAAAAAAACCTTTATAATTCTATAAAATGAGTATTTTATTTTGGTTATGGATAGTTTCCATGAGCCTTATTCTGCATGCAGGATAAATTTGAATATTCTTCACCTCTTGGTCAAAAACCTTGTTGTACATGAACATTATCCATTCAGTGAAGGGGTTAAGCTGTCAGCCAGATTGTATTTTGGATGTTTGCAGAGTCAGTGCTATAAAGAAGAACAAAATAAATCCCATAGGCTTAAATAGCAAAAATGTATTAGTGAGATGCAGAACTACTGACCTAAGTGAGCCTTTAATCAGACATCACAGAGTGCAGTATTATGGAAGAGAGTGTTGATTAGGGTGAACTGAAGTTAGGCATGGAGATTAAAGCTGGTCAAAAAAATTTTAGAATCTCAGAGACTGTGTGATAAGATGAAATGCAGTGGTTTCTAAGAGATGCATGTTCATGCCTCTGAGTTCCTGATTTTCTGTGACAAGGTCTCCCAGACCTGCATTTAGGCCCCTACTCATTTAAATTTCATAGTACAGTCCCACCTACTGAGAGAGCCAGCCCTATAGCTCCATCCAATCCACTGTTTCAACAGCTCAGGCTGTCAACCCTATCATATCCCCACAGTTTTTCCATTTCCTCCCTTGATACATCAGAAAGTGCATAGCTTCAGGCTCTTGATGTCATGCATGTTTTCCACCTTCCATTTTTCTATTTGTACAGCCTGTCAGCTTTTTTCATCCTTTCAGTGAAGCGCAGTCACTGTTGATACCTTTGGGACCCTCTAGCACACACCCAAGTTTTGTGCTTTTTTGGGCTGATATCTGCCTCTGGATGTTGAAACCAATCTCATACTAATCAGTCTTTGCATTCTATAAAGCTGTTTCACTCAGGCTGTTGGTAGTTTGAATTTCTAGTGAAATCTATTTTGGGAATGTGTGACAGGCTTGATGTAATTTAAGGCTTAGAAATGTCTCCTACTCATTGAGAGTTCTGTCTGGACTTGCATGTTCATGTGTGCACTTGAAAATTATTAAAATCTTGGAGGTGGTTGTCCTCTACCATGACTCACTGCTGACTGGAGCTTTGAGCTGGCTCCCCTGCCCTCTTTCCTTCATGTATTTTTTACTTGTTGCAATGGTTGCCCCTGTTGCAGACGAGACGTGCTTTTAGATATGATGCCCTCTTGATGTTTCATGCTGAGTCTAAGAAACAGCAGTGCCACTAATTGTAATTTCTCTTTCTCTCCTACTGACTCCTCCTGATGATAAAAAAAAAAATGTTTCTTGGAGGTAGGCCAGTAGTGAAGCTGACAGTCCCAGAAGCCTCTTATTAATACTCCTTCAATGAATTTCCAGGCACGGTGACCGCAATGCAGTAGAGCAGATTCTTTAGACAAGGTCAGACTGGTATTCAGCAGAATGCAAATGGAAATTGTAACTCAGCACAGACATATCTCACTCTGTCACATGTGCAGCCTGCTGACAAATTAATAACTCTTTCAGGATTTAAATGCAGATGTATTTCAAGGCTGTTCACTACTTTGGTGGCAACTATAATGTTCTTGGATATACCTACCATATACATTTTTTTTTTCTTTATGAGGAGAATCACTGAGCAGGGAACAATTATAGCCTAACTTCTCATATCCCACTGAGTATTACAGCGGGTTGATGTTAGTTCACAGTGCTCTCTGCAAGCTGTCCATATATCAGTTGTTTGAAAGGGATCTCATGAGCTGCTGCATGCATGGGCAAAAGCTGTGTTTTCTTTCTACCTGTCTTACAAAGATAAGGTCACCATACCAGTGCCTGAAGCAGAAGAGTCATACTGAAGCATTCCATTCTGCCATCAGTTACCACTTCTGTCAGTTTTAGGAAGTTGTACTGGTGTTACTTCTGTCTGTCTCTGCTTCGATTCTATGAATCACAGTACCACAATACCCCATACAGTGGATCATAAGTGTTTGTCGGGAGGTAGCATATGAGCCCGTGGCATGTATCAGATGCTGACTTAGAAATATTCTTACAATTCTTACAATTCTTAATGTGAAAAAAAGCTTCTTCAAGGAGATCTGGATGAGGGCTTACAGGTGGAAAAGAGGAAGATTTCCCAGTGTTGCTTGTCCCTCCCTTTATCTGTGGCAAAGATCTGCCTTCAGGGGCTGATCCAGAGAAGAAAGTGCAAAAATGTGTATGTAGAGGGACTTGTTCAAGATCTGTCAAGTGCAGGCATGTGCTCTGCAGCATCCACACATATATATCCAATGATGTGTTGCAGGAGAGAGGGCTTTGCAGTAAAACTTGTAGTAGGGGGCCAGAGACTTGTCCAGGACAAAGGCTGGAAAGGAGACCCTTCACCCAGGTAGTTGCAGACATAGTTCTTTCTCTGCTGGTGGTGATGGGGTAGCTACTCAAGATGAAGGGGGAAGCTAAGGAATTAGAAAAAGCCTGAACATGTCTGAAAAAACCTTGCTTTGGTGTTTGGCCCAGTGCTAGATTTCATTTTATCAAATGTGGAAAGTTTTTCAAGGCTTGCAGAGCAAGATGCGGGTAGTGACTTCATAGTGTTGTCTACTACAAAATTTACCCAGCAGCAAAACAGAGGCCTCCAACTGAACACGGTCTGACCTGTTGAAGAGCTTGTTGCAGTACTCAGGGACTGGGCCAGGCACACCTGGAGCTCCAGAGGACAAGGGAGAATGAGGGAAGAAAATGTTGAGAAGACCAAGAACATACAAAAGTAAGAAGAAGCAGCTGAAGAGGAGAAAGATCTGAAAAGGTAAAAGTGACAACTGGCCAGTAGCACGGTAAAAAATGAAATTAAACAGCAGAAAGAGGCACATGAGTCTTGGGCTTGGAAACATGCACTGAATCTCATGATTCTTGAGAGTTCTTTTAGTCTCCTTTTACACTAGATAAGGATGGGAAGGATTCAGCCTGGTACAAGGCAGGATTGGAAGGCAATGGATTGTTGCAGTCTCCTCTCTCCTCCTATCTGGGGAAATCTTGGAGTGAAATTTCTTATTTTCCATATGAAAACTTTACGTACAATGGATTTCTTTTTTTAATTTCAACTATATGTCAAGGAGTGGTGTAGCATGTGTCAAGTGAGGAAATTCTGAAATTAATCAGGTCCAATAAAAAACTGTAAGAGTAAATACTTATCTGTTAAACATATTCTCCAAGAGATGAGACACAGATGTATGCCTGTGTCATGAGTTTCACATGTTGCAAATGTGCACAAAATTACGTTCCTGATTCCAAATGATCTGAACTGATATTCATACTGTTGCAGTAGTAATGTTTTAATTTACTGTTGCATTATATTCCCAGAGAAAGTAGGAGCATATTTCAGCAAACAATAATATATAATAGATTGAAAATTATAGGACAGACATGACCTGCCTTGTTCATCTTCAAGTCAAAAATTATGCAGCTGTGAATTGATTAATTTGTCTTTATGACTACAGAAGTAATTTTGAGTGAGTGAGAAGTCTACACATACATGAGATCCCAATATAAGCATTTCTTAGAAGAAATCACAGAATCATGGAATATTTTGCTTTGGAAGGTGCTCACAAAGGTCATCTAGTCCAATCATCCTGCAAGCAGCAGGGACATCTTCAACTGGATCAGGTTGCTCAGAGCCCAGTCCAACCTGACCTTAAATGTTTCCAGGGATGGGACCTCCACCAGCTTCCTGGGCAACATTTTCCAGTACTTCACCACCGTCAATATGAAAGATTTCTTCCTAATATCTAGCCTGAAATGACACCAAAGTTCTTGCTAAAATTTGACAATTTCAAGAAATGAAAAATGACTGTAAAAATTATGAACTGTTTAAATATGTAATGTAAGTTCAATATGCTAAAGTGCACTTCGGTTTTTACAGCTATGAAAGTTAAAAAAAAAATTATACTGAAATGTCTAAAGTGTGCTTCTAGTCTTTGAGAAGATGTTTGTCTGCAAGTCACATTTGGAGTATGTCTTACATTCAAGGTGAGTAATATTGAAAAATGAGGAGGTAGATTCTTAGTGAAAGAATACAAAAATCAGAATGCTGCTCAGTTCTCATGTCAATAGCTTTAGCCATCTAGTTGAAACAAGCCTAATGGCACTGGTGTATTTTTCTTAGATTAAAATGTAAGAATAAGCCAGGAAAAATAATTTTCTGTGTCTGCAGGATATTTTGTTCAGTTTGAAAATGACAATAATAAAATGAAAGCACACATAAATATCATTTACATAAAAAAGGCACAGTATTGTCTTTTCTTAAAATGTGTGCATTCAACTCCATTTTGCATGGAGTAAGTCTTATCTTGCTTTTACCGTTTTAGACTAGCATAGTTATTCAGGCCTATCAGTAATGTCATAAGTTTTGACAATGAACATAACTGTTGTCTTCTAAATTTTGAAGAACTGTCAAATCTTCCTTATTTTTTATTTTAAGAAACTAGGTCTTTATCAGTTAACAGAAAATAGCAAAGACATTCATGTTTTTTAGCTAGATTTCTACCACTCTTACAAGTTATATAGATTGAAAAGAAGTAATCTGATTTATTCTACTGAAGCAACACAATGTGAAATAATATCTTTTTTAAAAAGTTTTTTCTTCACTCTGTCATGAAGAATGGTAGGGGGAAGGTGCAAATAAATAAAAAAAATAAAAAGACCAAAAAAAGAAACAATGCCTCTATTGCTACTCACTCTTGCAGTCATTGTAGAGAGATGTTATATTAAGAAATAGGAAGCTTGACAATGTTGATTAACTCTGTGAGTGCATATATAAGCACTATATATTGTTTACACTACAAAATCACATTAGCAGTTCACTTTCCACAAATTAAACTTTGCTTTCCAGCTAACTAATTATATGTATTATTTTGGCACCTTTGTAAGAAGAGAAGTGGAATATATGATGCTTCAAAAACTTTATTACTGAGTAATTTTGTGCCAAAACTAAAATGCACAACCATTCTTCTGAAAGTAAATTAGATGTGCTTTAACAAGAGAAAAATTCAGATAGGTCAATAATTATGGTCACATTTTCAGAGATTTTGGGAATTTTCTGGCCTAGAAAAGACATTGAAATTATAGATTCGGTGGGAGGGAATGGGAGTGGATCCTGCTTTTCGCTTGAACAGCAAAACAGATTCTGTGCAAACGTTAAATTAAAATGCATCCTACATGTTTTGGGGAGGGGAGGCTTAAATGTGAGTGGAGAGAAATATGTAATCTAGTGTAGTAAAGAATAGGACACATTTTCATTTCTAAATTGTTTTTGCACTTCACAATGCTTAGCTAATATGCTGTCAATCAGAAAGATGTATCTTTTTCTGGAATTTTTTCACAGTTGCTGAAAAGTAAAGCATATATGTTCACCTTTAAGGTTTCTCTCCTTAAAGGGTCTAAGTGAACTCCTTTCCTCACAACACCGTAGGTCATAAAGTATTCCTAACAGAATATGTTACATGCTGCTTTTGTTCATCTTTCCATCTCTTCACATGAGATGCAGGGCAGGGTTTTCAACATGGCTGGTTAGCCTAAATTGTCCTTGCTGTACTCTTAAGATTTGTATAGCAATTCACCTTAATTGTTTCCTTTTTTTAATAACTGAAGACATATTTGAAGGGGACTCTCTGCTATGAATAATGTATACTAGAACAAGATTTTGCTTTGTCATTATATACATCTGACATTTGTTGACTATTTAATTTCTGTCTTTTAAAAATTTATCCAACACTTTAGAATAAATAAAAGCATTGAACAGATTCGATTTGATTCTTGCTTCCTCCTTTTGTGTCCTAGACTTCATGTTTAAAATTGAGCTTTTATTAGAGATTTTTAGAGCGTCCAATAGAAATCAAGGCTTTAAACACATCAAATGTCCTTTGACTTCACATTCCACTTCACATTTCACTTCATTTAATTTTGGGGAGAAAACAGAAAACAACTTTGTACTTCAATTGGCACTATGACAATAAAATCTTAAATTATTTGGGAGAGTATTGGTCAGGATCTACATGATATGTCAGAACCATATTGAAAACATTTGAAACAAAAAATGATTTTATTATGTGGTATATATTTTTACATCTTTTCACTTATCAACTGATTTTAAAGACCTGCTCAGTGATTGGGTTAAAAATTCTTTTGGTTTTAAAATATTGTTATGTGAAGTGATGTATTTGCAGAACTCTTGTTTGAAAGGTATAATTTAACCAAAAACTATATGTAAAAAAATAAGTAGAAAGACCTGCAAAACTTTACCTCGTAAGAATCTTGGCACTATTTTTGGCTGAGTTCATGTATGTTTTTCACTGTTCAGTACTTGTACCTGACAATAACTGTGTGCTTTATTTGCTTCTACCAATTATTTCAAGTATTCAAAACTTTCTCTTTGCTTGGAACAAGTGAAGACTAGATAAGTCTCTTCCTGGCCAAGAAAATTCTCCTTTCAGGGGGCATTATGTCAATTATCCTTGGATTAAATGACATGTTCTGGGCTCAGTTAAACTGTGAGGGAAATAAGACTGTAAATGAAGTACTATTCCTTACTCCTGCTCAATACCTTATTAGCATTTCAATTTAAAAAAGAAAATTCACCAGTTTATCATGGTCTGGTTCTGACTTTGAGTATTAGTGTTATGTTCTTATCAAACCTGTATCTTGTGCGAAAAGCAAGAGCATTTTTTCTCTTAACAGAAAAGCTTTTTCAAAATTAAGAGTAGGTAATACGAATTCTTTTTTCTTTATTCAGGTAATGAGATGTCATTCTCAAAACCTGTACTATCTGTGAGAATTTGATGTTCAAGAACAATTAAAATTTATGAATCTGTGGTGTGATTCACTATGCAGTCTGTCTTTGGTGTGGTAAATGAAAAGCTTTTTCATAGATTTCAATTTTACTGTTGAATCTGACACTGTTGGATTTGTCTCTGTTTCTTTGGTCTTCTAGATCTATTAGCACCCCATGTTCTCACTCAAAATCTTGTGGTGCTCTGCTGTCTTCACAAGACAGTACCTTCAGCTTCCCAATAAGCATCTTTCAATCTGTAGTAATGACATCTTTTCTGGAGCTAGGACTCCAAAAGTTCTTTTTTTTTGTCATGGGCCAAGGTGATTGACTCAAATGCATATTCAGTTTTCTGGTTTTGTCTTTCCCTTCATGAACTGATCTCTTTGATTCTGAAATCAATGAGGGACAATAACACTTAAAGGCAATTAAATTTTGTTAGTTTGATTGGGTTTTGGGTTTTGGTGGTTTTTTTTTTTTTTGTTTGGTTTTTGTTTTGTTTTGTTTTTCCATGTAACATGCATAAATACAGTGTCTCTGGCATGTTTAGCATTCTTTTGCTAGCTGGAATGAGAGTTTCAAGGAAAGCATCACCACCCACTACTAGATTGTTTCTGTCTGGTTTTCCTCCGTTGAGGATTTATTTTAATTTTAATACCATATGGTAAATTTCTACCCTGATTACTGGTACCAATCAATGTAGAACTTGGTATCCTGATTTCTGCCTTGAAGACAACCATAGTTTTCCTCCATGTCTTCGTTGTCTACCTTGGAAAGAGTCCCAAAATCTTGACATCTACTCCTGAGACTTTATTCTGGAGTATTAATGACTGGGAGAAAAAGCAAGTCTATTTAGCAGGTGGAATATGTTGAGAGGAAGTGAAGCAGCCCGCTGACCAATCTGATCTATATTCCTCTGAAGAGACTTTTCTCGAAAATTTGCTTTTCTGGGCTTCCTTCACCTCATTCCAGACAACAAAAGTTGATTTATAGCACTTAAAATTTTTATTTTCATTTAGAGCTGGAGTTGATGTGCTTTATAGACTCATAAAGTAAGCAAAGCCAGGACAATTACTGGAAGTAATGGCAGTTATAAATTGACTTATTTGGGACTAGTGTAAGAGTGGATTACTTTTATGTCACTGTTTAACAGTTAGGACAGCATGATAGACTTAACTATTTCTTAGCATATGTAGTGAGACAGAAGGTGAAGACGTACAAGGTTTTATGATAGCCATTAAAGGTTATGAGATTTTGCACATTATATTTGTGACTTCAGTAATTCTCTTTACATTTGACTTGATTGCTGCATTTCTTGTTGCACAATATAAAGTGGAGGAAGCCAATGTAGGTTGTTGGTTGTTTTTTTTTTTCTTGATGTGAACAACAGTAAAAATGTACCTACACATTTTCTTTTAAAAGGTTGGATTAAATGAAAGTGATGGAAGAAAATTTCCTTATAAGAATTTATTTTGTATGGTTTTGAAACTGACAGAAAATGTAGAATCTCATCCCCCAGCACTACGGTACTGAAATGTATATACTTCTGAAATATGATTATGTAGTCCAGTTGGTTTTCTAGAAAACCTGAGGACATTTGTTGCTTAAGCTTCTTTGTGCATATGTGGATATGAACATATTACAAAATATAAGATAATATGTTAACAAATATGATATCTCTTCGTGATTTACAGAAAGTAGTAAAAATAAACCATAGCGCTTGTGTCAGGCTCAAATACTAATAAATTTGAACACCCAAAAAAAATGTACTGAAGAACACTTGCTAGTCACCCATTTATAGGTTTGGGTTTCCATGATAGCTTTTCTGTGCTTTGTTTTGATGCTAATGAAATAAGTATGATGCTCTCAAGTGAGAGGGCATCCAAGTGAGAGGTGATAAAAGAGATTCAGCTGCACTGCAACGTGAATATAATTAAACATTAAGTTAGTATTTCAAAATATTTCCGTAGGCATGTTTCTAATCTTCAATTATGTGTAACTATTTGACTACACATTTATATTGAGCTTAAAATTAGAGCATAAATAACAGTTGATGCTTCTCCTTTAAAGTATTACAGGCCTAGATGCTTTTCTTAACACCATAAATATTTAAAACATATTTAATTATATATATTATGTGAAAACCATGTAGCATTTAGATAAAATTTATTTTTATACTTTTGGTAATTTGAATTTTACTACCTGCTGAGGGAAGAGAGCAGAAATCAAAATAACATAAATTTGCCTTAGGCATTTGAAGTGGAATACACTCTATGCAGATTTTAAACAGAAATATTATCTGTGAAGGTGTGTGTGTTCAGTTAACAAAGGTTTACAAATGAAAAGGAGTAAGCTTTATTCCAAGATCAAAATGTCTTGGATGTCTAATATACCATTATGAAATGTAATGCACTACTTAGAAGCTAAGCTCTCACACTACAGTGCTGCGAATTAGAAAAGCTGATTACATGACTCTGTGGCATGTATTCTGAGATGACAGGTAGTCACTTATTTCAAAATAAAGCAGATTGGTTTTGACAATATTCTGTTGTAAACTTGCCCTGTGTTGTAACGAATCCCGAGGAATGCTGGGTCTTGCGTGGCAAGTTGCTCCTTGGAGAACTGTTTTCCAAGGTCTTTGAGAAAGAAGTAGCAGCTGTCAAACATCTCAAATGCCATTGTATTAGGTGCAGGGGCCAAGGTTTTGGTAGCAGTGGGAGCCTGTGGGAGCAGTGCATTGTTTCCCTCCATTGAACTTGAAGTGGTTCTTTTCTCTAACCTGTTGAGGTCCCCTGAATGGCTACAAACCCATGTGATGTGTTGGCAGCTTCTCCCAGTTCTGTGTCATCTGCAAAAGTGCTGAGGGTGCACTCCCTTCCCATCACGTGTGTCATTAATGAGGAGGTTAAACTGTGCTGGCCCCATTAAGGACTCCTGGAGCACATAACTAGTGACTGGCCTCCCGCTGGACTTTGTGCCACTGACATCCCCTTCTGGGCCTGGCAGTTCAGCCAGTTTCCTCACCATTCACTAATCTAATTTGTATTTGAACATTTTTTCAGTGAGCACTTTATAAGGGGCAGTGCTGCATGCCTTGCTGAAGTCAAGATAAACAATAGCAACTGCTCTACCCTCATGCAGCAGGCCAGGCCACCATTTGTTACACTGAAGAAGGCTAGGAGGCTGATCAAGCATCCTCTTGAGTTTTATTATTAATCTGTTGTGTCTGCTAGTGCAACTTCCTTCAATTTCTTTCTTCACATACATGGTTGTTTTTTTTTTTTTTTTTGGTGGAGGTAGGAAGCCTTCTGAAACTGTTTTTTATATTAGTACTGTTTTCTTGAGTCTTGGCTGAAATGGTAGATTTCATTTTAAAAATAAAAATATTGAATACATAAAGGTTAACATAATTTTACTTTGCTAAAGCTAATGGAAATCAATGAAACTATGTAAACACCACTATACAGAGTCATAAATACCATTGAGTAAAAGTATGAATTCATAGACCTAATGGAAATAAATGAATGGATGGCAGCTTTAGTATTTTCCTGATAAAAGAAGGGATGGAGAGAGACATGCTTTGAAATCAAGTTTTGTAGCTATTTTGGTGCAATGTGGAGGTTGCAAGACAGTCACTTTATTTACTCTGGTTTCCAACGTATGGCTTCTTTAAAGTAAAGGAAAATAATTAAAATTGAAATGGGTGAATAACAAAATAAGAGATAATATTGGTCTCTTCAGGCTAGGACTGTTATCTAAACTTTACTTTAACAAGGAAATTGTTCAGAAAAACATGAAAAAATAATATGCTAATCAATCTAATGATTCATTCATTCATAGATTTAAAAAAAGAGAGAAAAAAGAAATGTTTGGCAAGTAACTGTTGCATGTTGTATAAATATAGAAGTGTTTCATCATAGCTGAAATATTTGTTATGATAGTTGGCCTTTCTGTCTCAAAATTATTTGCTTCTATCAGAACAAAATGGAGAGGAAATGAATACAATCAATCTTCCTCCTTCGTTGTGTGTGGAAAATAACAAGAACAGATAGGGAATGAAAAGTCACTCTTATAATATTATCAATACACGGGACTTGCTGCTTGTTATGTGTCTGATAGAAATACAGAAATGTGAGCAATTATCAAGTCCTACATTTTCTGTGATGAACCACAAGACTTTATTTTGAAGGGTTTTATAAGGATATATTCAAGTTAAAATTACCTGGAGTATTATTTCCTGCAAAATGGTGACGAGTCATATGAAACAATTAAGTCTTAAAGAACGTATAGGAGTATACTGTCCTATTAAGAACGACTGGAGACTGGATCAGAAATTTAGAATGAGAATAAACTGAATCATCTGCTCCAGCAGTGAAATGACCTTGCAATCAATAAGCTACTTATATGCCATTTTGCAACTAATCTTAAGGTGTAACAGATTTTTGCTCACTATGAACTTGAGCTGCCAAAATTATTTTCTAAAAATATTTTAATTTTTTTTTTGCGCAGTGTATGTAGAATTTAGTAAATATATTTGAAAACAAATTCTTCAGATTTAAATTTGTCCATTTCATTTATCATCTTCCCAACTGCTGACTGGTTTTGTGTTACTTGCTGCTCCCTCATATGAGTTTATCCACTGGCCACTGTCATCAGCACAATAACAAGAGTTCCCTCAACTGATCATAAATATATTGTGAAGTTCTTTAAAGGAGATGCATCCATCCAATAATGCTTCCTTTTACTATATTTTTTTTTAATACAGAACATAGAAAAAACCCTGTGGCATATATGAAATTAATACACTGCAGAAAAATATGGTAATCTATGCACAATTAAATTTTAGGGTTGTCTTTCAACATTCAGACATGAGTTATAAAATCAAAGGGTCTCACAGGTGGCCCTGAAAATTGCAAATTGTTGCTTGAATATCGTGCTTCCCAGCTTTGGCCTTAAAATGATCACTGAATTCACTACAATGGAGATAACAGGTTGTGATGAGACTGAAAGTAAAATTTGTTTATGATTTTGGGAATAATTTACTCTCTTGGAAGGAAAAAAGACTAATAATTAATAAACTAGTATTTCATAGAAAAGGAAGTAGATTTTATGATGTATTGGAATATTAGAAGGGATGAAACTGCACAGTATATAAAGTTTGAGGTCTCACGGTGCACATTACCAAGTGTGGAAGCTCATCAGTTTTTAATAAGATAAATGAATTGAACTATAGGTGTAATATTAAATCCTAGGGTGGTGTTTGATTAGTTTGTGAAGGTGATTCTTTGATCTGCTCACCTGGAACCACAGGGGACTGAGAGAGAATTGCTTAGAGTGTTACTTAACTGTTTTTTAAAAAATGAGGGATCATTTGATGATTTTGATGATAGTCTTTCTACTATGTCCTAACACTTTAAATTGGTCACCTTAGGAGAACTGAGCTTTTTTTAATCCAGATAAAATGATTGTGTGGGGTTTTTAAACTTTTTAAAAAAATATTTATTTTTTATTTAGATGTTTTTGGAGTCACAAAGTAATCTCTGGGGGAAACTGAGAGATCAATTGACCCTGTGAAATTGAAAGCCACATAAAAGAAAATTTCTCATTCTTCCATGCAGCTAACAAAAGAAATCATGGAATACTAAAAACTCCTGCCCGACAGGATGTTAAAGACATGTTGGCTACCTCAATACTCCTGGCAGAATTTATCTACTATGTTTAAAAAGCTGTAGCATTTGGAGATATTACATTGCTATCTGATACCCAGGAATATCTTTCAGTGTTCCATATACTTTAGAGTTAGTGTAAATACATATACATATATATATATATATATATAATTTTATGCTAAATCCTGAAGAATTAACATCTAATCTTGACTGTCTTTTGTCTTCTTGACTAAAGAAGATGCTTACATAATTTTGGGGTTTTTTTGACAGTTTAAAATTTCTGAACTTTTTCTTACATGCCCATCTTTTCCATGTAATGCACAGAGCAGGACACAGTACTTCAGCTGGAAACTTACCAATAGTAAGCAGTATGAAAGATTATGCAAGAGTTGAGGCATTCATACACTTCATCTGAAGCTTTTTCTCATTGAAGGAAAAGCATAGTATTCTGGGTATGTTTTAAACATGTTTGTTTAAGGCAAAGCCATCATTAAAGTGTCATTGATGAAAATGTTGTTATGTTTAAAAATTAGTTTTATGTTAAAAAGAAATCACTTTTCAAAAGTTTCTATTCTATTTGCTTTCAGTTGGGTTGGTTTTTAGTTACTAGGAAAAATGTGTTGATAAAATGAAGAAAAGTAGAAATGTGAATAAAGAACCTACATGTACTATAAAAAGAGTTCTAATTATTGAGTAATAAAAATGTCTTGTGCTTGTCTACTTCATTACTGTAGTCTCTAAGTAGGACTAGACATGTGGATTTTGGTAGCTTAAGCAGTAATGTTTGTTCATGGTGGTCAAGTATAAGAAAGGAGGATTAAATCATCCAGATTCTTATGTCATTCATACTTGTCATTAACTTGAAAGCTTAGGAAATATTTAACCTAGGATTGGAAAGTAATTTTTCCAAATGAATGCACAAGACCTTTGTATGGCAAAGAAGTACAAAAAAGGTTAGTATGATTAGAGCACATGTTTCTGAGATGGAAGCCATAGGCCTGTTCAGGTATACCTTGCAGTCCATCCAAAGTATCCATGGAATGCCAATAGTTCTCCTGAAAGATCAGGTAAAGGAATTTCTCCTGACAAGTGTACTTGAGTTCCAACCCCACAATTTATAGGCTGGTGATACAAAAATGTACTTACTTTTGTGTCGTGGTCATGTGTAAATTGTGGAAGAGCAGGGTAGGACAATGTGGTAGAAGGAATGGTAATTTGCGTGATGGCATCTAGGAAAAAACACTAATTTCTCTTCCAGAAAGCTCATAGTAAGTCCCTTTTTCCAAAGTTTCTTACAATATGCTGTTAAAAAGTATAGAGGAAAATCTTTAAGAAATTTATAAATGTTTCCTTTTTTCTTTATTTGGAGAGGGTTTTGAGAAGAGAAGAGATTGCGATGTGGACAGGGGATCTTGTTGCAGTCTTTTGGGAGAAAAAATGTCCAAAAGCACACTTTAAATTTCAGAATCTGGTTCAGACTAGTTATCCATTTCCTTCTGCATTTGAAAAGTTGAATTAGAAGTACTTATTTGAATAGTGTCATTTTTATATTTGATTGCTATAAAATTTAGTAGACTACTGCTGATGAGTCATTTAAATGGTGGCAATTACATTAAATGTGTGTGTTAGAATCAGTAAAGCAACTGATTGCATTATTATTGTCTAAATTTGTAAATAATGTTATCCTCACAATTGAATTTTTAATGGTAATTTCTGTTATCTTTCTGATTTCCCCATATAATTTGGAGTCTCTGCTACAGGCAAAAAATATAAATCTAAATGTCTAACTGTCCCGGTTTGAGACAAGTTTGGAGGAACATCCAAATTTGAATGTCCTCTGATAGAAGCCAGGTTACAGACCCCCCCTCCCCTACCAGGTTCGGGAAAAATTTTCCTCTGAGGAAAGTGAAGTAAAAAACCTATTTATTTAACAAACACACCGGAAAAGAATACTAATGCTAAATAATAAAACCTCTTGCTGTGGAGAGTAACCTGGGAAGATTTTAGAGTCCTTTCTTTGGGTATGGTCTCTCTCTCTCTCCTTTTCGGAGCTGGGTTGGCCTGGGACCCCTCTGGGCCTCAGCGGAAAGTTCTGAACAGTTCCAGAAGAGAAGAAGTCGAAGTCCCAGGGGAAAAAACATTAGCTCTCCATCTCTGTTCGGAGAAACGGAGCTGAAAGCTGGCTGAAAAACAGCAAAGGGCGTTTCCTCCATGCTTGCCGCCTCAGAAGCATGCAGAGAGATAGAGTGACCTTGGAGCACAAACTGCTTAGAAAAATGTGTCTTGAACACCCAGTTTTAAAGACACAGAAAGGCACAGGAATCATGTCTGGACATACAGCAGCAATAAGGGATACACATCATAAAGTCACCCCAAGACGCTAACACTCGTCAGAGTAGCAATTGATAAAATTTGTTTTATTCTTGACTGACCATTACTTTAGTCAGATGGTAGAATGTACATATTTTCATGTGTTTCTCTTCTTCAGAAGGAACTGCAGCGTATGGCTCTTTACAGGAGGCTTCTTCTTTTTACCAACAAACAATGAAACTTTCCTATTGCGCCTTGTCTTGGGGTGACTTTATGATGTGTATCCCCTATCACCTGCTCTATGCCCAGACATGAGTTCTGTGCCTTTAAAGCTAGCTAAGGGAGAGTGGGGAGAGCTGGTGGAATTCCTCCAGCACTGTGTTCAAAACACAGATACGCTCGCTTGGCTTCCTCTGTCCGGCTGCTCCGCTTCTGCAGCAGGGAAGAGAGTAACATTCCTTTTGCTTTTTAGCTAGTTTCTTGTTTGTTAGCCAAAGTACGAAGCCCTAGGACTTTGGCTGCTTCTTCTTCTTCTCTTCTGGACTGTTCAACAACACCAGAACATCGGCTGGGAGACCTTACACCTCGGCCCGGAGGGGCCCACGCCCAGCTCCGGAGAGGAGAGAGCCACACCCACAAAGGACTCTGGAATCTACTGAGGTTCTCTCCACAGCGAGAGGTTTTATTATTTAGCATTATTCTTTTTCCATACCTGTGTGCACTCTGCTTGTTAAATAAACAACTTTTTTTCCTTTTTTCACTTTCCTCCGAGGAATTTTCTTTCCGAGCCTGGTAGGGGAGGGGCAGCTGAAACCTGCCTTCTTTGGAGGGGATATTCCTGCCAGAGCAATTCCCTTAATTTGTCTCAAACTGGGACACCCCTCCACTCTTTCACTTACATTTTTATTTACTTCCTTGTCTTTAGAAAGAACACAAACATTTGAAAGGTCTTTTCTGACCCTGGACTATTTTTTTTCTCAAACCTTTTTATCACATCTTACTTGAGTTTTATTTGTCATTCTTCATCCCTCTGCTCCTCTTACACCTCTTTTTTTTTTCTTTCTATGCCAGTTTGTTCACAGGAACATCTTGTAGCATCATTGTGACTGGAATGCCAAAGATTTGTTCAGTGAAACTATATGTTTAAATACTCAGGGGTAGTGATTAGAAAAATGAATGAACTTCTTGATTTCTTAAAAAAACTCCACCCCAAACTATCCATTTTGACATGTAGAACTTTCCTCTTAAATGAGTATAAACCTGGAAGTTAAAGGTTAAGCAGTGGTATATTTTCATACATTTTAGAAGATAAAATGTACAAATTCTTCTGAGATACAATATCTTCCTGCTCCCCTAAACTTCCAGCACCTATTTTGCAAAGTTTCTTTTAGTGCTAGGAATTTCTTACATCAAAAAAATTCTCATGGTTTCTCTCCTTTGCTAACAAAGAAAAAAAGTCTGTAATTCTGAAAATTATTTGGGAAGAATATCAGCAAAACCAAGGGTCTGCCATAAGGCCTTTATTGTCTAAGTGTTACAAATTCTCCTTCTGGCACTGAGCACGCTGCTGTTCTGCTGCTGTTGCTACTGTCATGTGTGTTTTGACCAGGGCGGCCTTGCCATGTAGTCACTTAAACTCATATTGCTCATACCTGAAGATTTAGAGATTTTAACTCTGCTAAAGGTTGATGCATGATTGTTCTCTTCCACATCTGCTCACACTGTGGTGAATCTGTTGTTATTCTCTAATGAGAAAAATATATTTTTTATTTCAATAGTTTTGTTTTCCTGTAGAAAAGGTGGGTGTCAGTTTTGTATTAATGTAGTTCCCCTGCACTACAGTTCTTTGTTCTATTCTTTTTCACTTTGCTTCATGTTTGTGTTCTGAAAGCTGTCACTCTTAATTCAAAACGGTCACCCAAAATTTTGCCCAGTTCTACTGCTTAAAAGGATGTTAACTCCAGAGAGTTATACCAATGGGGTGTAGAGAAGTGTGTGCATAACCAGAATAATAGCTAAGCTGTTTGTAAAGTAACTCATAACTGCAGTTATGAGGGAGATCACCTTATTCTATAATATAGTCCTAGCCATATGTGTCACTTATGGAACACTGCAAAAAATGAAGATGCTTCAGGTGATATCAGGTGAAACGGTTCACTGTGAAATCAGAGTAAAATTTCTGGAATGGTCTATGGAGCTGCATAAGCAAGCAAGTTTTGTGTTCATAGTCAGGAAGTTAGTAAAGCTGTACTTGAACACCTGCTTTCTAATTGTTGCTCATTAACTTCACTGCTGTAGGAGAAATGGTAGCTTTACCAGGTAGACTACCTAGTTTAAGGTGAAAATACCTTTTCATGTAGAAGAATATGAATGCAATCATATGACATAACTTTATCTGGGAATGGCAGCAAAGGTGCTTGAAAAAATTTCCTTCCATACAGCTTTATGTGTGAAACTTGGTTTAAAAAGAGAGTTTTATGTTGAAAAGATTCATTTGAGCCTATAATTAATGCTAGCAGTTAATGGTTCTGATTCTAAGCTGGGTGATGGAGTTAGCATGAGTAAGTGCCTGTGATAGCAAATGCTCTTCCTTCTTGTAACGGAGCCATGAGTCATTAGAATTATGGTGTGCTATAAAACTTAATTAGCATTAAAGTATTCTCTCAGGTGATATACATTTTAACAATCCTGTATTAATAGTCACATCCCACAAGTCCATTACAGATTTCATGGTTTAATTATCTCTTCCCAGTGTTTAGTACCTGTCTGGATTTGTCCATTCTTTGGCAATGAATGGCAAATTTGTCCAAGTTTTAGTAAGTTTCTGCATGAAGTAGTTTTGCATCCTGTAATATCTGTCTAAATTTTGTCTGTCTGGGCAAACAGATAGTCAGGAACAGCCAGCATGGACTTATGAAGGCTAAATCATGCTTAACATAATTACTTTGTACATTGAAATGAGGAAGAGGAAGCAGAAAGAGTGGTGCATGCAATATACCTTAATTTAAGTTAGATTTCTTATGCCATCTGCCATGTTATTTTCACTTGGAAGATCATGAAGTATGTACTGGAAATAAGGATAATTAAGTGGACTGAACATTGGCTTGATCCTCATATTTAAAATGTAGCAATCATTGGTTGAACATCTATTTGGTTCCTGGTAAGAAGCAGAGTGCTCTTCAGCTTAGTACTGGAGCCCAGGTAATTGAATATCTTTATCACTGGCCTGTGTCATCACACAGACTGCACTTTTATCAGATCTGTTGATGACAGCAAATGACACGAAATGACTGTCATACTAAACTCTAAAACTTCAATCCAGAGAGAACTTGGAAAATTTGAGGCTTGGGAAAACAGAAATATATTAATTTCAGCACAAAAGAAATGCAAGGGTCTGTACCAGCAGTAGAATAATCCATGCATTACAGGCTGATAACTGACTGTCAGAGAAACAGGGCTGTTGGAAAGGAACTGGATATCCTTGCAGGTGTCGAGAGGAATATGAAGTCAGCAAGGTATGACTTCTCATCCTAAGGAAGGTAAACCATGCACTTAGGGTGGCATGGCTAGTGCCTTTGAAGGAAGTCACTCTCTGCTTAATGCTGATGAAGAGACACAGGGACTGCTGTGTCCAGGTGTGGCTCTCTGCTTTAAGCACAGTGTTGAGCACCTGGAGAGGGTCAATTGGAGGGCTACTACTGTGATTTGGGGTACACATGTCCCATGAGGAGGGGTTGAGGAAAGTGGGCTTGTTTATTCTACTGAAGAGAAGCATACAGGGGTGGCCTATAGCTACTTGAAAGTGTGACAAAAGTGGTGGACATAAACTCTCCTCTTCAGAGACAATACTCTTAGGTTGCATCTTGGGAGGTTCATATTGGGCATCAGGAGAAAACATTTACATAGTAGACTTGTGCTGCTGTGGAACAGGTATCAAGTGGTATCTTGATCCTAGAGCTTTTCAAGACTTTGATAGATAAAGCAACTGTTGAATTGTTGATGGACTAACTGAGCAGGAGAGTGGACTAAAGGTGCCTTCGAAATAATACTTTTATGATTGCAGGATTTTTATTTCCATTATTACTAATACAGCCAATGACAAAAAATGTTTTAAAATTTTATGATCAGAGAGAACTCTGCCCACAGTATTCCTAGGCAAAGCTGTCTCTGTTAATGGGTCATTGATTCACCGGATGAAGAAGTCTGGAAATATTGGTCATAGTTATGATTCGAGATCTCTTACATCAGTTACAATTTTAAAGACCTTTTCAAAACCAGAATTTCTATTAGTAGAACATAGTTCTGCAGCTGAAATCAGTGGAATCCCTCCCCATTTTACTTTTTTTCCCTCCTCCTACTTCTGTCAGTTTTAGGTCACATTAAATCTGAAACACTCCCTAATGCCATAATTTTGGCAGAAGCTCCTCAACATATCATAGAAAATAAAGCAAAACCTAAACATTTAAAAGGTTGTATATGTTTATTTTTAACTGAAAGTTTGATGCAGAGAATGAAATATTAAAGACTGAGATAAAACACAAAATCATTCCATATGAATAGAGGTGGTTTTACCCTACATGTCCAACAAGGAAAAAAAAGTCCTGCAGGCTTCTTTAGGGAAGTTTCAATGCATGAGAGAGAAAGGTGAAGGAGAACTAGGTGATAGTCTTAGACCCTAGGGCAATGTAAAAATTCTCCCATTGATCTCTACTGCTGCTGGTCAGGGTACAGCACATGCTTTGCCCGGCTCCCCAACAGTAGAGTTTACTGAGATAAGACTATAGCTGGGCTACAACAATTTTGTGCTGGTTTAACAAAATGTCTTAGGACATTTCTTCAGAGTAGAATGAGGCCTCTGCTTGTCCAAATAAACAGCTGCTAAATTTCATTGCCTCTATGCTATTTTCTCTGTATCGAAGTTTTTCAATGAACCTCCTTCCGGTGTGTCACTAGAAGAACGGAGTGACACCTTTTGAACTTGATATTCACTTTCTTACTCTAATGTGCAGAGCACGTAAAAGTAAGTGCTATTTGTTCCTTGGAAAGACTGTGTGCTGGAAAAACAACTACTTTACTATTTGTGCCAATCATAACACCTATGAATGTGAGCGAGCTGCAGTATTGATCAGTTCAGACTACTTCCATCAATACAATATTAAAATGTATTGCAAGCACTCAATGTAATATTAATGACAATCAATAATAAACAGGTTTCAGAATGCATTTGAAAAGTCTTTCTGAGCTGTAATCACCTCTATTGTGTGGCAGCCATTGGAAAATATGGAAGAGGGCTTTGGGAGGCCTTAGGGTGTCTTTCTGCGCATGGAAATTGTCAAGAAATATGAGATACACATGCTACTATTGTATGCTTACTGTTCCACACTGATTCCTAATTATTTTCCACTACAAAACAGTTGTAAAGTATATTATAATTTTCCCATAAATATAATATTTACTTCATTGCAATTTTCAGTTTTCTTCAAGCTGCGGTAGCTTCTACAATTCAGGTAATGTTTCTTATGACATCATTTTCAGCTTCAGAAACCATATTTTTGCATTCATACAGAGACAGTTCATTCATATCTTAACCTCATTTCAGAATGTGTATGGGCAGAATGCAGAAAAAATGCATTAAATAGTGATGACCAAATAACTCCATTTAATAGTCATTTCCAAAAAGAAAAATTCCAATCTTCTTCAGAACCTGTATTTCCACTTTAAATCCCTTCTCATCACTAAATAAAGATAACTGGAATTAGCTACTTTGGTGGAAATCAAATATTCTTTTGGTTCTTGTCATACTTTGTACACTGGTCTTTAGAGGTGGGGAATAGGAATAATTGCTTCAAAATCTCAGTAATCCATTTTTTTTTTCTTCAGAATAACTTGTCTTGATTTTTTTCACTGTTGTTCTTCATGATGTTAATTCCATTCTCTTATGCAGTGCCCTAGGTGGTTATTCATATGAGAAAAAGAGGGGAAAATATAGATTTGTACTAGGAACAGGTGTTTCATGAATCCTGTGGTTCATTTCCTTGTTTTTCTGACTGAATTAAATCTGTTGAAATCTTTGAAAAATTATGGGTTTAGCTTCATTCAACATAGGAAGAAATGAAACCTACAAAGAGAATTTTTGAATTTGGTATTTTCTTCCTGTGTTCTGATTGACTTTAGCTACGACTTTTGCAGGTTTGTGTGTTATAAAGCAGAGAAAGCAAGTGACTTTTTCCTTCAAGTACTTTAATTGCCATTGAGGTAGGCATCTTGGTAGACCTTAACATCTGGAAACAGCCATGTGAGTTGAAAAGTTGCTTAGAACATGTTCTATTAAAGAAGTTGAATGATAACTGACCCAGTGCTCTGTCATACGGTCATCACTATTGCAAGTGATACTGGACAGGACCAACCACACTGATCACAGTGTAATGTGATACAAAGTAAATGATAGTGCTGCTAGGACACGAGTTTTCTGTCATCCCGAAACTAAATGTAAGCTAAGACTGAATTTTCTGAAAGATTTTGAATATGAGCCAAAACATTTTTAGAGATGTCATGCCACTTGTCAATTAAATTCTCAGAATTTTTAGCATTAATTCCAGGATATAAGAGTTTTTATTTCAATGTCATTCTTTCCTTAAGTAGTATAACTCCCTTTAAAAGAGTATCCCAGTTTGTCTTGAATTTGGATCTTTTGGTTGTACAATGGAATTCTCTCAACCTGTGCCATTAGATTTCTGCCTCGTCTCATAAAGTGCTTATATCTGAACAGTAAAAATTAGTATGATCTAGCTTCATGGCTAGGGGATCATGTAGGGAAGAGGGAGATTTGGATATTCAGTTACTTATTGGTTAGACATTCAAAGAAAATTGAACCATACCAATAGGAAAGATGAGATGAACATTTTCCTGAGAGGGAGAAAATGAAGATTCTAGTAATTTTTGGCAGTGGAAGAAACCAATGTGAATCATGTGTGCTTTTATTGACCCTGTGTCATTAAGCTTTTATGTGAGTCAACCTTTCACTACCTTTTTTAAAAAAAATGTTGAAAACTTAAAAAAAAAAAAATCAGCAGATCTTTTCTTTAGTTCCAACCAATTTTTAGAAAACTGAAGCAAAATTAAAATAAATCCAGATCCATCAGAAACTTTAAGGATGTGCTTGCTGTAGGGAGAGTTGTGCTTAATCTTGATTTGCATGCTTTTTGAATCTAAATCTAACTTTCTGTGAAACTGATATTTGTTAGTACATGTAAAACTGCTCAGAGTCCACTCTGCCTCTTTCCTACAAATTCTTATTATGTGTAAAAATTAACCATGCTTGTGCCAAGATAGACACCTAACTTGGATAGATATACAAAATCTGTATCAAGTAGGTCTTTCCTGTGTGTCATGTTTTCCCACCTGGGTAGTTGTAGCTTCTTTTGCCATGTCTGCACAGTAGAGGAAAACAACAAACAAAGAGCCCTGTCCCTTGGAGGCTTGGCTAGTGTTTGTTCTGCTTAATAACTTTGAGCTGTTTTCAGAAACCATTCTATCAAAGGATTGTCAAACAACTCTTCTCAAAAGAGCAATTATCCAGATGTAGTGCTGCAGATTCTCTCTAGGCATCATCAGGCTTGTTTCCAGTCTAATAATTTGACATCAATATGTCCTATTCTGTCATTTAGTGTAATACTGCCACTAAACTAGCTACCAGCTTGAGGAAACAAATAAACTGCAAGTTACGCACACCCGTTATGTACTTAAAACCTTTGTGGAAAAATGGAGAGCATGTAAGAAATCAGCCATTAGGAACTACTGCTTTAGAACATAAAATATTTATAATTGGATATCCAGTTACTTACTGGTTAGACATTCAAAGAAAATTGAACCATACCAATCAGAAAGATGAGATGAACATTTTCTTGAGAGGGAGAAAATGAAGATTCTAATAATTTTTGGCAGTGGAAGAAACCAATGTGAATCATGTGTGCTTTTACTGACCCTGTGTCATTAAGTTTTTATGTGAATCAACCTTACAATATATAAGAACATATAAGTGCTTACAATAATACATAAGAACTATAAAATAGTTCTTAATGTCATGAAAATGCTGTCAGGAAAAATTAAATTTTAGTAAAAATTTATTTTTACTGGCATTCATACAGATGTAAAACTAAGTCTTTAATACCTGGGATAACAAAAACTTTGGTTCATAATTTAGGATAGAGAGACTACAAATAAGATGAATAAATATTTGAACAGCTTTGCCGTATAGAATACTCATGTATTCATTTAGTCATTCCTCCAATTCAGTTGAATATTCAGATTTCAGGTTTGCATACTGTATCAGTGAGACTAAAAAATTAAACTAGTACAAAAAGCACATTGAAAATCTTTTGCTGGAAACAATTCATAGGTAAACCCTTGTAAAAGCAACGTTAGAGAGAAGGTCTAGTTTATTTCTCATGAGTTAAAGTGGTTGAAGTGTCGGAGTTTATGGTCCCACTCATCTTTTTGCTAAAGGAAAACCCTTTCTTCCTAGAAAGGTTTGTTTTCATGGTATAGATAAATTATTTAGCTCTGCAGTACATGTATGTATGTAATATACCTATTTATAAAATATTTAGGGAAGGCAAAATTTTATTTCTGTACCAAACTTTTGTTCTATGTTATCATTGAAATAATTCTGAGTGAAATAGAGGTTAATAAGCAAAACAATTTGGTGTACTAGAATACAATACAGGCATTAATATCTTTAACAGCAAAAAAATATTTTGACCAGCAGATACAGAGATTTGGATATCTATGCAAATAAATCCCCTAGTTTAATTGGAAAATGGTCTGTGTTTTATTTCTGAAACTTTTTTTAGACTGTTTTTTATCTAGTCTAGAAGGTGGAAACTGAAATATGCATGTTAATATTAGAATCAATAAATGGACAGGTTCAATGTTCCACAAAGGAAAAGAAGGAAAAGCTCTTCTTGTGACTTTTAATTTTGAGAAGAAAGAACACTTGGGTATCAATAGGGGACCAGATACTGTTTTCTTAAGTAAACTTCAAAGAATTTTAGATACAACAACATTCTTTGAATTGCTCCATTAACTTCTTTCTTTCGGTTTATCATTATCTTTGTGTTGGTTCTTTCAAGGTATTCTTCATTACTGAAGCATGTTTTAGCATATAAGCACGCAGGAATTCATAGTTTTTATAGTGGAAGTAGCAAAACACAGCTGTATTTTTTCTTACATTTTTCTGGTTTTGTTTCAATGAATATTTTAGTTTTTTCCTTCTAGTTTTATTGCCTCTCCTTTTGGGGAGGATGACTATTGGACTGCTTCAAACTAGATACCTGAGAGGGACTCAAGGTTTCAGACGTTATTTTATGTTTTGCTTCTGCCAGTGTAGGTGGTATTCTTGTCCCTTTTCAGATATCTCTGCAATTGTTGAAGCTATTGTACAGATGGAGTTTTATTAAAATGATTGAAAAAAAAAGGCATGCTCTTGGCTTTCTAATACAGTTCCTGCCTTTTCTTCAGGGTTGTGTGCAGCTGGATTGAAGCTTGTAGTCCCTTTCCTGCATCATCAGATGGCACTTACAGCCTGTTGTTCTATGAAAAATATCTTCTGTTTATTTCAATGAAAAACAATTTTTTACATTATCTTTGGATTTTTCATTTTTTTATAGGGATGCATTGAAAGCATCGTGCACAGTGATGAACCACAAAATAAATCAGTTGGTCATCTAATTCCCTTCCCTAAAAGCCCCTAAAATCACTTAATTAGATAGTGATACACATTGTGTGGTTGTCATTTGCAGTATTTAAAGCAAAAATAATAACAGAGAAAAAGAATTCACCTGTACTGAGCCTTGTGTAATTCTACAGTGCAGTTCTTTCCACGTTGATTAATAACCTTGACAGCAACAATTTGGCCAGACAGTAAAATCTAGTCATAATGGAGCAATTTTCAAACTTAATATCTGCATTCTTAAAAAAATGACACTTCAGGCTTTACAGTACAGAAGTATGTAGGTTCTTTTGAAATATCCTATTAATTATATTATAAATCTAAAATGCATAATCAAAGCTGGTTTGTCTCTATAAGACTTGGGAAATGCTGATCAACAGAGCAGGTGAATTAACAATACTCTTCTAGGGTGGCAGAATATGTGCAAAACAATGTAAAAATTCGATTTCATACAAAGTATTTAGAGTTGAATGCAATGTCAGAGGCTGTATTTCTGTGAATGATGTGGTGAGGTTTACTAGCGCAGAAATGCTTGCAGTGGTTATGGATCTTCACTGAACCATAAGCAATGTCATTTTGAACTAGAAAGACCCAAGAATTTATAGAAGCTGGTAGTTACCAAACGTGCCTCCATGCCTTTTTCTGAAGCTATAAAGCAAAACTCCACCCAGCATGACGAAGTTTCCAAAATTAAAAACCTTGAGAAACTTTCCATGTAGAGCTTAAAGATAAAAATTTCAAAAAGCAGGTACAGGAAAAAACTCCACAGACACTATGGGTGATTGTCTGAGTGCCCAGGACGATGTCATAGGCTTCCTTTTAGGTACTCATCAGCTTTGATAGAATTTTCCAGAATTAATTAGCCTTTTCTAAAGTATTAGACACGCTGCTAAGTCAAAGATTTTACACCATTACATTGGAAGAATGATGAACTAGCTGCCTACTCAGTAACTAGCATCTTTGGAATCACTTTCTGTGGAAACTGTAGGGAAATGGTTAGGTTCTTGCACACTAAAACAATAGTGTGTGACAGCTGCACTAGAGAGAAGGGTGCAGCGACTGAACAATCAAGTCGATGTAAAGTATACAAGCCTCTGCTAGTGCTGTGTAGCCTTCCTTACTTGGGCTAACACCATCTGTCCTTTCTTCTCTCCCTGCTTCCTCAATCTGTTCTCTCAAGACACCTTGCAATTCCCTGTGCTCAGTCATCTCAAGCAAGTTACCATCTTCTCCTTTTGCAGAAGTTTTAACCCAATTCAGAGCACAGGATCTAGAGCAAAGATAACAGGTAGCTTCCCTCCTGCTGCAAGGCTACAACCTTCTAACATCACATTAATAATGTTACAGTACACTAGAGCACAGTAAATGTTTATATAATTCACTTTATCACATTAGGAAAATTAAAAATGTTTATCAAGGTAAGTATAGGTACAAGAAATATGTGTGATGTGTGACCAGCTGATTCCTATGGGTATGTCTAAAAATACCTAAGTATCTAAAAGAACCTGATCAGAGAAACTTGGACTATGATGGTAAGGGAGGGTAGAGGGGAAGGCATCTAATAAAGCTATACAAAAATATCCAACCATAAAAAAAGCCTATTAGAAGAGTCACTTAGCAGCCTTATCTGCACTTTTCCAAGGCGAATAAAGCAGATATTTTCCCCCTTTCATTCATGTGTGTTTTGAAAAATTGAGTGCAATAATGTGAATGTTCTAAACTTGGCATTTTTGTGGACTAAGATGTCAGATACTGTCTCTTTGAGAGTTCAAGAACTCGATGATTTGGTGAGATGTCTATAACACCAACATTCTTTGTGGACAACTATTTGGTGGACTTCACTTGTTTCACTTTCAGCCTTCCTGAGTATCAAGGGCTGGAGTGATTTGCCAAAGCTGAGGAACTTGTGTTATCCCATGTCTCGGACCTTGAAACTTAAGCAAAATATATATTGAAGGAACGAAAGATACACTTCAAAAGAAGAAATTCATGTATTCAGTCCCTGCAACACTAGTAGCTGTTATGACAGTGTCATGGGTTATCATAGCTACGGAAGTGATTCTCTCGCAAAGAGGCGCTTACAGTTTCCTCTGTTACCTAACAGAACCTATCAACTGGCTAGTTTGAATATTGACAACTTTTTAAGCCACTTAAAGAGCTTGACACACCTCTGTGGTCGACATTTAAGAATGAGCAAACCCTGGGAAAGCTCTCTCTTGCTTCTGGCCTTGGGACAGGTAACTGCAGGGGAGACCGTGTGGCCCAGTGGGGATGGGCCGGGACACAGCCATCCTGGAGCTGTATGGCCCTGTTCCACCCGTGGCCCCGCCCATAGCTCTGTTACGTGCAGACGGCGTGGCCTGGCTCTACACCCCACCCATCCAGTGCGGCCGAAGATTCAGCTGAAGCTGCCCCGCTGCCTGGCAAAGATGATGTGACCAACAGCGATAAGCAAATTCCAGCTGCAAGGCCTGGGTGAGATTAACCCTTTTAGCGCTGTAAGTTTCCTCCAGAACAGATGAAGCCTGCAGACATTAATCCTCTTCCGAGTCTGAGGAAGAGGGAAGGTGAAGAAAACACCATAGAGACACCAAAGTCAGTGAATAAGGAAGAGCTGAAACCCTGAGGGAGGAGAAAGAGGAGATGCTTAGAAGCTGAAATTCTGTTGTAAAGCTATGGTGGTGATGGACTATGATATATCAGAGTACCTGTTGTAATTTCATGAAAGCACAGGGGGTTGGAGCGTTCAAACTGTACTTGTGAGCAAAAGCACCCGTGTTGAAATAAGCAAATGCTGAAGCAGCTGTAATTTGATGAGGCCCCTTTGCTCCCAGGGGAGGAGGAAAGCCTCTATTCCTAGAGATGAAGATGATGAGGACCCTTTTTCTCCCAGGGAAGGGATAGGGCCTCTATTCCTAGAGATGAAGATGCTCCCAGAGATGGGTGAAGAGAACTTTTGTTTCTGAACAGCTCAACTTTAAAATGGTACCCCAGTAGCTGAAGATTGGACACTCAAAAGCAGTTGTGGGGAAAGCTGCAAGTTGGGAGAAGGGACTCTCACATGCGAGCAGAGAACCATCCCGGGTGGCTGGCTCGTTGTGAGACTGAAGCCATGAGAGAACTTCTTGTGGAGATGTCTCCATAGCATGAGCAAGAGAGACTCCTCTCCCTAAGTGAACTGAACAAGGTTATTATAGAAGTGGTAAACTGACTGCAAATCTCAAGGGTTGTCTTTTTACGTTGTCAGTGGGTGAAGAGATAAAGGTGGGGGGAGGAGAAGTGTTCTGAAGGTGTGGTATGATTTTTTTTTTTTTTTCTTCCTTTTAGGTCTGTTAATAAACATCTTTATATTCTTTTAAGTTTTGTGCCTGCTTTGCTTTCTCCTAATTCTTATCTCACAGAAGGTAAATAAGTAAGTAATGAGTATTTTGGTCCAAACCACTACACTCTAATTGGTGTTTCTGCCCGGTTTACGACCCGCTAGAGACAGCTTGCATAGGATTTGATAGGTATGGTGTAGGTATCCAGATAATTCTTCTTCTTCTTCTTGCCCAGAGTGACAATAGCAGTTGACTGATACCTCCTGCCAACCACAGTTAAAAATAAGATAAAATAAAAAAATATAGTAATGGAAATCCTGATTAGGAATTATTTATGTACACTTTCTATTGGTAAGGCCTGTAGGTAATAACAGCTTCCTACTACTATCAAATGGAAAAAATTTAACTGAGAGATGTAAAAAGGAATGATCTGTAATGCATTGCTTAACGTGTTATACATTACTTTTCAGTATGGAGTGAATTAACAAAATGGGCGGAAGTAACTCCTTATTTCTCACAAATTTTGGCTAAGTTGCAATACTCTTAGGACATTGAAATGATAATATACTCATGCTCCATGGAGTTCCTATACTATTTGCACAAATAGTAATGAGAATTAACAGAGAAAAAGAGATCTAAGCAGGTCCTGAGGTGGGTTTTTCGAATAGATTTTATTTTGATGCTATATGAGGATGAGTCTTTCAGAAATCTAAACAGATGTCCATTGATTTAATTTGGGTTGTTTGTTATCAAATTTGTTGAAGGTGCATAAATACCGGATCATGCTAGAAAATCAATCAAACTAGAGCCACTGGAAAAAGGAGAGATGGGTATGTTCTGTATTTGGGAAGGGATGGAGGCGATACAGGGAAATAATTTGAGAGGTAGGATGAAAAGTACTATAGAGTTAAACAAACCTTTTGATAAGGATGGTTTAAGAGTCTCTTGTTGAAAGTCCTATGTGTGGTAAATGTATTCTGGAGCATGATGATACATCTGGTTTTTTTCCAACCACACTTGTGTATGACTTCCAAGGTTGGAGGGGCCTGGTATGCTTTCCCCAAGGTTGGAGGGGCCTGATATGCTTTCCCTAAGGTTGAAGGGGCCTGGTATGCTTTCCCCAAGGTTGGAGGGGCCTGGTATGCTTTCCCCAGTGCTGGCAAGGGAACACCTAGAGAGTATTTCTTGCCATCCTAACACTTATTCATTTTATAATACCTTGTAGTTTTCCCAAACTTCAGCTTAGACTTCATTGTTCCCCAGGCGATTGTGTACCCATCTGTCTAATGTGCTAAGAATCTTACAGGTTCCCTTACTAGTTCCCTTACTCCTCTCTTTCCTGCTGGTACAAGTAATCTTTTCTCTCAGCTTAATTAATATAATCAAATTAAGCTCTGAGCAGTTCTTTGCAATGTATATATTCATATATTCATATATTCATATATTTCTATATTTCTATATTTAAATATTTATATATTTATATAAATATATTTAATATATTAGAAATAAATGGTGTAGTAATATAATTTTACTTTATATATCTATCTAATAATATACAAATATAATAGAAACCATATTTATTAATATATTCAGTGTAAGATGTGTCTGGTTTTATTTGAGATTTTCTAAAGGATTTGTGCATTGAAGAGAAACCTTTAAAACTTTTTTTTGGTCTTACAAGAGTACCTCTTTTAATGTGTCTTGAGACACATATCCTAATTTAGACATAATATTTTAAATATTCATATACTCAGCCTAAGCCAATTGAATTTTTTGTGGTTTAACCCCAGCCAGCAAATAAGTACTGTGCAGCTGCTTAGTCACAATTCCTGACACCAATATAATATATATATAAAAATTATATTTAATAATAATAATAATAGCAACAACAACAACAACAGCAGCAATAATGTAATGAAAAAAGATATAACAAAACCAGAGAGTAATAAAAACCCAGAAAGATGAGTGATGCACAAAACCATTGCTCATCACCTACTGAACAATACCTGGCCTGCCCCTGAGCAGCGATTGAGCCTTCCCAGTTTATATACTGGACGTGACATTCTGTGGTGTGGAATATCCCTTTGACCAGTTCAGGTCAGCTGTCCTGGCCATGCTCCCTCCTGACTACTTGCACACCTCCTGGTTGCCAGAGCATGGGAAGCTGAAAACTCCTTGACTTAGAGTAAGCGCTGCCAAGCAACAACAAAAACATCAGTGTGTTATCAACATCATGCTCATACTAAATCCAAAACACAGTACTGTACCAGTTGCTAGGAAGAAAATTAACTTTATCCCAGCTGAAATGAGGACAGTGAACTGTTTTCTTCTTTTAAATTGCTTAATATGTTAAGACAACATAACAGGCTTCCTGTTCCTTAAGGGGATTCCTATTAAGAATCTTTTCTTTCCTCCTTTCAAGTTTGCCTCCACTTTTGGACAGTATAGTTGAGAACTGGGATTTACAAAGATGGGAAATAAAGAACAGAGGTGTTAAATTTTTTGCTGTTGATTGAATTTGTGTTTTCATAGCTTATGAAGTATTATGTAAGTGACATGCAGATAAGAGGGCTTAGTGTGAGAGACTGCAAACTTTTTGGGTCAGGTTTGCCTGGAAATTTTGGATTCAGCATTTTTTCCTGTTTTCCCCTCACATTGTTACACTACTCTATGAAACAAATTCTAGAAATTCAAATCTCGAGAAAGTATGGGCAAGTTTGGTGCATAGTGTGAAGCACTTGAATTTTCAAAATACCTGTTCTGTAAAAAAAAATAATGGATTTTTTATCTCATTCTATTAGCACAGATGTGCAGTCTGTATGATGGAAGCTATTTTTCTCATTGTAAGTCTTTAATTTGTATTTATGGCCACAGAAAGGAAAACCACTTCATATTCACCTTTAGGTGGATAAACTTTGGGCTTTGTGTGCAAGGCTTCACTTGCATTTGCTGCATGAAAAGAAGCTCAGTATTCAGTTTCAAATTGTGCCATCAAGTAGAGTGGTAAGTGGTAATTTACCCAGTACTGATGGTTAAAGGTTGAATGCATTTCCTACTCAGAAAAGTCTGAAATTTTCAGTCAGTCTGAGCATGAAAGTAGGTGAAAACTTGAGGGTATGTTATTACTTGAGTCAAATTCAAAGAAAGCTTAAATCAGGCTGTAAAACTATGAGGAATTTTGGGGGATAGGGGTGGGGTGAGTGGTGTTCATCTTTTGGTTTTGGTAGAGTGCACTGAAGGCTGTGTATGTTAGAAAACTTGCTGCTGAAATTCCACAGGTGCTATCATGAATATTTTTTAGCCTCAGTTTTCAAAAACTTAGTAAAATGATGTATATTGGATTAAAAGAAATAAAAGACATTAAAAATCAAACCTCAATGGTTTTTAGGGATACTAGTTTCTTTGGTTAATTATTATTTGGGATAATTCTGGTTATATATACAAAACCTTACTGCACATTTCTGAACATTAGAAATCTACAACAAAAAGGTGTTCAGACAGAAGCAGAACAAATTTAGTAGGGAAAGGAGGATTACTGAAGTAATTTTTCCATTCATTTTGCCTAATGAAATAATATTAAATGATTTTAGAAGCAAAACAAACCAACCCACAACATCTTCAAAAATTGTTTTGTTTACAAAAATCATTAATTATAATAAACTTAATAATGAAAACAAATCCAATAACTTCAGTTGATCTAATATAGGACTGTCTGAGTGAGTTAATTATGTTGAATACTAGTGTTGAAAATGTGCTTAGTCCTCAGACATGCTAGTCACAGCCTATCTGATGTAGTTTGCCTGCAGATGTTGGGCTGAACAAAATAACCCTGTTGGTGTGACAGCTTCCGTACAGAGTCATTTGCATACAGCAAACACAGAGTATTTGCAGAGAACACATTAGGGAATAAAAGTATCCTGCTGTAGTAATTCCCTCCATCTAAGCCAGCTGAGTACATGTAGCTTTGTTCATGTTGAGAGTTAAATAAAATTTTACAGGAAATAACTTCTTTTTGCACCTGTTCTTGAAAATAGCCAACAGAAGTGCCTGCTCTTTCCTGAACACCATCTAATATGCAATATTTCCTCCTTCCTCTGGCTTTTAGTCTGTTTTAACAGGAAGGAATGCTTACAGTCTGTTTAATGAAATAGTCCATTAACCCATTAACCCATGTTAGTACAAAGCAGGAGGGCATCCTCATTGGTTTTCTTACAGGTGTTGGCTCCTGTTAAGGTAAGGAGGGAAAAGCCTGGATGCTTAATCAGGGTATGAATACTGGTGTCCTCAGATATTCTGGGTGGTCCATGACAATGAACATTAGAAGAGCCATTTTCATCACTGCACAAAATTAGCTATGTAATAATATTGTCTATTGTTCTCTAATTTCTCACTCATCACTCTAGAAATGTAATCCCAGGTGTCTCATTCCTATGCAAGCAGATGTGGAAGCTCATAAACAGAATTGCAACCTGAAGGAGTGAGTTCTCAGATCTTTTGGTTGCCAGGGAAACTACCTTCTCAGTCTGTGTATGTTTACAATAGCTTCCTTTCCAAAGCTATCTAAATTTCATGTTTCGGCACTTGGTACCAGACTATGATAGAGAAATAGTAATATATGTCTACTAAATGTTATAATTGATTTTTAAAATAATATTTACAAAAATAGGTCATACATTCTGTCTCAGAGTATGTATGATTTTAACAGATATATGTCAAATCTGGGAAGTATTTAATATATGTTTTGATCCCTCTGGCTACTTTTCTGTGCTTCACTTATAAATCAGTCTCCAACACTTTTTTTTTTTGTTTTAATTAGTCAATGAATTAATTTTCAGAATCTTATCTCTAAAATGTATATGATAGTGACATAGTATTAAATTTGTGCTTGTTCTCCATGGAGGCAGCTTGTGTGACCCACTGCCTTTCTTGTGCACCACTTGTGAATCAATGCAGTTCTCCAGATTCAATACAGCAAAAGCATCTGTCCTGTGCTGGTACATGGTGTGCATGCAGCCTATTTCTAACTAATTTTCTTCACAGCAGCAGCAGTCTTACTCACATTATTTCCTCCTGGGCAATGAAATACAGAAACATTTGCTTTTTCTTCTTCTGTGAAGGACTATCGTCACTAACATTTATTATTTTTTAGGTTTGATAATATAAAAAATCATAATTGTGCATTTTATCTATAAAGGCAGCTTGTAGGAAGCTATCTGGAAGATTCTGTTGTGCAGGGGCTTAAAATGATCAGTCAAATCCAGACAGCATAGAAGATCCATCAGATTTCTTGTCTCTGAATTATTTCTGAACAGAACGTATTATCAATAATAGGATAAATGAAGTAAATATCTTAAGCAAAATAATATAATTTTCAAAAGTCCCATAGTAACATTAATTCTCTTTAAATGTGAATCAAAACTGACGTAGGGTTTAAAACCAACAGGCACCAGTGGGAAGGAAAATCGCCATAATGTGAATTAGTGACAAGAGCTAGGATTTGAAGCACTTGAGTTTGAATAATGTCATGTAGCTCATTAAGAGAAACTATTACTGAACTGAAGGTAATTGCTATGGCCATTGCAAAAATGGAACATGTATTCCATGTTTGTAAAATTAATGTAAAACATGATGTCATATATATTAAAAGACTGAAAACTGAAGGGTTTTAACAGCCTGGATGCCAGCTGGAGTTCAAGTTATTTTAGCCTCTTGTATAAAATTATGTGGACATTGAAAAGACCATAATTAATCAGCGGCAAATAGGGGAAATTGCCAATAAATGGTTCTTCCATTAGTAAAGTAAATCCAAAATGTTACAGTAAAATATTATTAAATGAGAGATTCAAAGCGAAATATAGCAGTTCAGAGTCTGGATGAAAAGGTAGTATGTGGAGATGTATGTGGTCATGTTTTATATTTCCTGGTGTTTGATGGGAAAAGAAAAAAAGCAACATTTAATTATTCTTCGAGTGCCTGTTGAGGTGGGCAGTATTTGTATTGCATGAGCTGGTGTAACTGTGATGCCACTCTGTTAGCACAGAGGAAGATCTTGGGTGAGGGAATCAGTAGACCTGTGCATCAGGAAATGAATGAATTATAAACTTACCAAGTGATCTGGATCTGCCATTTGTTCATTTGAATTTGGAACCCAGTATCCAGTAAACTGATTTATTTGAAAATAAGCATGAATAATTATTATGAGATTAATGGCTAGATAATAATAAAGCTGATTCTTTCCTATTTTTTTTTGCCTGACAGAACATATAAATAATTATTTCAAAGAATTCTTTGATACAGTGGTCTCAGAATTTACAATATGTGCCTAAGTCAGTGACCTTGGAGGACTATTAAACAAATGCATCTTACTACAATGTTGTGCTAATGTCTTTAAGATATTTGAGAAACTGGAACAGTTTATGTAGGAGTCCTGTAGTGTGGGAGGTATGTTAATACATATTTGAAGCTTTACATTATGTGAATATTGACTTGAATAGGTGAAGAAGCTCACACGGGAGCTGAGAACAGCAGCTGGGGTGCTGTGAGGAAGCTGCTGACAAACAGAGTCATTAGACTGGCTCTGTGGTGGCTATGAAGAGTGTTGCAGTGAGTCACAGTTGAATGAAACATTTTTGTATATTTTAGCTCATATTTTAAGGAAATTAACAAGGTGATTTGAGAGAAGAAAAACATAGGCCTGTTGATATCAGAACTATAAACCTGCTCTTTTATAAATCAGCTTGCGCTGATGAAGGGACAGGGTATTTATATTTCGGTAATCTAAACTGATGGTGGGAAAGAAAATCTTCATGCACCAAATGGTTCATACTGAGCAATATTCAGTACTTTGACTGTTGAGTAGTTGAGCCCATATCACTCCCTACTTTTGTGCCCTGTGCTGCATCCTGTGTGTCCAGATAAGAGACTTAGTTTTCTGAATTTCAATTTGACTAACTCCCTGAATATCTGGCCTGTTTGAAATAAAAAACATAAATTCCAATTTTGCATTATGTTTATCCATCTTTTAAAGACTGATTTACAGAATTTCATTTTCACTTCTCAGTAGTGTCTCCCTACAACATCCCTCAAAATCAAAAGTGTCGTGCACCAATAAATTTGCTGCCCTTTGTTGAAAGTCATCTTTTCAAATCACGTTGTATTGCTTTTCTCTGTCCCTTTCTGTGGGAACCCAGAGTGCAGAGAATATTTCTCTGCCTGTTTTGAAGAATTTTACCCCCCTGAACTACACTGTTTTTGACCTCTGTCCTTGGAAAAAACTGCCTACTCTTAGAGAAGAACTAGAAACTACACTAGTGTAAATTAGGTGATAGACTACTATGTAAGATTGTCACAGGGTGAAAAATTTAGAGGTTTTGGGTTTGTTAATGTAGTAAATAGATAAAACAAAAAACATCAAAATGGAGGATTGTTGTTGTTCTCCAAACCTCCTCTTCTTCTTCTTCTTCTTCTTCTTCTTCTTCTTCTTCTTCTTCTTCTTCTTCTTCTTCTTCTTCTTCTTCTTCTTCTTCTTCTTCTTCTTCTTTTTCTTCTTCTTTTTCTTCTTCTTTTTCTTCTTCTTTTTCTTCTTCTTCTTCTTTTTCTTCTTTTTCTTCTTTTTCTTCTTTTTCTTCTTCTTCTTCTTCTTTTTCTTCTTCTTCTTCTTCTTCTTCTTCTTCTTCTTCTTCTTCTTCTTCTTCTTCTTCTTCTTCTTCTTCTTCTTCTTTTTCTTCTTCTTTTTCTTCTTCTTCTTCTTCTTTTTCTTCTTCTTCTTCTTCTTTTTCTTCTTTTTCTTCTTTTTCTTCTTCTTCTTCTTCTTCTTCTTCTTCTTCTTTTTCTTCTTTTTCTTCTTCTTCTTCTTCTTCTTCTTCTTCTTCTTCTTCTTCTTCTTCTTCTTCTTCTTCTTCTTCTTCTTTTTCTTCTTCTTCTTCTTCTTCTTCTTCTTCTTCTTCTTCTTTTTCTTCTTTTTCTTCTTCTTCTTCTTCTTCTTCTTCTTCTTCTTCTTCTTTTTCTTCTTCTTCTTCTTCTTCTTCTTCTTCTTCTTCTTCTTTTTCTTCTTTTTCTTCTTTTTCTTCTTCTTCTTCTTTTTCTTCTTCTTCTTCTTCTTCTTCTTCTTCTTCTTCTTCTTCTTCTTCTTCTTCTTCTTCTACTACTACTACTACTACTACTACTACTACTACTACTACTACTACTACTACTACTCCTCCTCCTCCTCCTCCTCCATATTCTGCAGTAAAAGTAGTTTGGGGTGACTGGACAAAGAATTCCACAGTTCCTGGCTGTGTTACTAAATAATTGGCAGAAAAATAAAAATAATGTACGTTTTTAGTAACCATTGGTTAATTTACCCTTAAAAAGGCCATGTAATCTTGATAATTCGGCTTTCACCTGCATTCTCTGCTTTGTGCTGTGTCTGGATCACCCTAGTGATTCTTTTTCACTGATAGACTTAATAAAAAACTATCAAGAAGCAGTGAAGGCTGAGAGTCCTGTTTGTCTCTCGAACTCCTGGCAAGGACTTTAAAAGATCTCTCCCATCAGGAGAGGTATAATTACAGCATGATCAGTGTCACCCTTCCTCCCTTTAAAGTGGTCATGATACAGTTATTTGAGATAAGTAAAGCTCCTTACTAAAGGGAATATTTATTTCCAGTCCCATCCAGTAACAGCTTAAAATCTGTCATATCTTTGTAGATTTGTAGGTATCTACAAACTTGCCATTCTGTTTTTAATTACCATGTAAGTTTTCTTGAACTGCTTCATGTATTCTACACAGGAGATGAGTGGTGAGAGCTTGAAAGAAGCAAAATGGAGAAATGCCTCTGGGAATCTTGATCTAGTAAAAAAAATGTTTTTGAAGACTTCAAGTTCACAGCACTTGAGTGCACCTAATTCCTAGCCAAAATTCACACTTTTTATTTGGAGAGGAATTGCACAGACCAGCTGCTGGTTTGTCTCATCACCTTATCTTCTGCTTAAATGAAACACATACTTCCCTTACATGCACTCTGCTGCTGTCAACATAGACATCAGTGATTCTACCATACTCAATAGTGAATCTCTTCTGGCTTCTTCTTTAGTGTCTTTGACTGAGGCTAGAGGGATATTTTTGTTGTTCGGGATTTTTTTAAGTAAATCAGCATTATTTTAGAGTGGACTACATCCTTACAGTAAGAAAATTACTGTACACTGGCCTGTGCCATTGCGGTCTATTGAGACAAAACTGTCTATGGCTTCTATTATTTGGCAAACAAACCTTACTTATTTCAAATTTGTCAACTCATTGTTCATCTTCTCAAGTCATGTCTTATTAGAAGCAATCTGAGTTTGTTACCAGAATGAGATGTTTCCCCATTAATTCAGTGTTCCCCCACCTGGAGTTCAACAGGATTTTGAGGCTTATTCGTTAAACAAATTCCTGGGTGTGAACTTTGGAAAGGAACATATTGTTTGTTACAGTGCGGATACTGCAACATGCGTATCAGACAACGAGGCCCGTGGAAAAGAAATATATATGGGCCAGGTCTTGATAGATGTTTCAGAGATGTTTATTTCTCCAGCTGCATGGCTGAGGATCTGCCAAGGAACTGCTCAATCACGGGACCCGAGGGTCCTTGCTGGGCAGAGGAACACAAAACAACCAATGGGGAATGAGGCTGACCAGGGGCAGGGACACCCCGTGCCTGCCCCCCAGGGCCCGTTTCCCAGGACTACATGGCAGCAGGGGAGGGCCCCAACACTTCACCCATTTATTTTTAACAAAAAGAGATTTAAAACTTAACATTGAAAACAACTGGATAAACATAACAAGAACAGTTTTAAAACAATACAAGCCACCCTCCTGAGTCTTTAAATGTCCAAACAGATTCTCTGGAACATCTTAAGGCTGACAGAAGGGAGACAGGACTCTCTGAGAGTGCTTTGTGGGGAAACTGAGACAGGAGAGGGTTTCTTCCATTTGTGCCTGTTGGAACGCTAAACAAAAATAGTTAATTTCTTCCCTCCCCCTCTTCACCCCCCACTTGTCATTGGAAAGGGATTTTTGGGGAAACAATTGCTAAAGTCATGGTTTTGTGAGGGAAACCATGGGTGAAAAAACAGATATGGAATACACTGGGGGTAATAGGATATAGGGTAAAAGGGAAAGGTGGGATTAGGGAAGGGAGACTGTAGGGGGGGCTTATAATGGAGATATTCTCTAACATGACTACGATTTTTAGCATATATACTGCCTTTTACAGGAACACCATCAGGCCCAGTGACCTCTGCTGCTTGTAACCCTTTTCTACCTTGCACAATTTTGAACCCCACCACCTCTCTATCTCCCAGGGTAGAAAAGGGTTACGAGCAGCAATTGTTTCCAGAGAAAATGAGAATGGAAAAGACAATGAGCAAAGTTTGTCATAAACTGTACTTTAATGGAATATTAGAAACAAGGTGAGGTATCAACATTGTGTTCTGTCCCTTAGCTATAGTGTAGCGCTGCCCTTGCGGATTTTTTTTTACCATTCAGTAACTGCAAGGCCATTTGCCTTCAAGTTAATGACAGATAAGCTTCTGCATACTTTCAGCAGGACAAGTGCACTCCAATACTAAATCACCACTAAAAGGCTAAAACCATTAACTACCACACCAATCTTTCCCTGCAGAGCTGGTGGGTCTGCAGTTGGTAGTAAGTGGGAGATGACTGAGAAACTGGTCATGTTTCTGAGAACTCTACCTTCTGGTCTGTTCTTTTCTGCTGCTTCAATAGCAGCTGTTTCAGTATTTGCCATTATTAGCAAAGTCAGTCCTAGATATCTAGGTTTCAATTAGATCACATGAATAATCAGCTTTTCAAGTAGGGCTTTATATCAAAATACTGCTTTAGGCAAATAAGATGTGAAAAATGGCTCTATTTGCTCTCTGATTACAGAGGATTTAAACTTCTTTAAAAGTATCAGAAGTTATTAGTTGTCACTGCAGAATATTCTTCCGTGAAATAGCCACAGATGCTTATGGGTATTAGAAAACTGATTTCAGTGGGATGTAGAACGATGTTTTAACTTTGAGCCAGACAGGAAAATGTTAACACAGTGAAAATGCCCTTTGCAATGCAGGGATTCTTTTTATTAATACTTCATTCTTTATGGAAACTGCATTGCAAGGTCATGGTTTGAAAAAGGAAAATAGAGTAAGATATTGCCTTGTTGCAGTATCAATGTATTGTGTTCATAGAGTAAATGTGCATTTTTTAGTGATTTTTTCTGTCTTGCATTGTTACATTTGAGTGAAAGGTAACTATGGAGATACTGAAATAGAAGGTTTTTGTAGTAGTGGAACTCAAAGATGCATGGAGACCTCAAAAATGTTAGTGGTTCAGAGTGATTCTAAAGCTAAACCTAAAATTATGGTGGGAGTTTTTCCGCTTGAGGTGATTTTTTCTGTAAAGTTGTTTTGGGTTTTTTTTACATTAATTTCTATTTCTTCTGGCATATTGTCAAGAATAAAGAGAATACGTCCAACTTTTCTAACTATTCTACTGCTCAGCTTATGGACAAAGTATTCAACTCTAGTGAGACTTGGCAGAATGAAATTGGAACCAAGACCTCACTCCCTGAAATTCTTGTAGATTAAGATGGTCTAAGTAACCTGACAGTTTCAATGTTTCACACTGCATTCAATAGAGGGAAAAAAAATCTGCATAAAAATCATTATCATGGTTTCTATAAGATAGAACTGTATTTTTCTCAAATACCAAGTTCTAAGAAAATTAAATTAACAGATTTTATGTTCAGAATTCTGAGTAAAGTTTGCCTTCTTTGCCTTTTGTGTAGGTTAGCTCAAGTACAGAAAGATGTCCAGGGAAGATAGGCTTTTTTTTTTCCCCCCCTCATTTTTTTGTTTATTCCCTTAACTTGCTGCATTAATTAGGTGGATAGGTATTAAGTATCCCGGAAGTGTTGGAACTGGTACTGCCATCATAAAATTATGTTGGTAGTGCATTTTCTTCCTATTATATCCTGTGGGAATAAGATGGAAAAATTACACTTCTATCTCAAGGTGTTTTCTCTCCCAATGCACATTTTAAAGGCCAACATCAGCATTGCCTGGGAACAGACAGATTTGACATAGATCTGGAGTGGGTAGTTTTGGGAGTCAGTTTGAATTTAGCTAAATATTAAGAATCTTTGATACATTTGGGGTCATAACATGGAAGGTAAGGTGCTAGGAACAAATGTCTGCTGATATAAGAACCTTTACATTGAGGACTAATTAATCCTAAATTAGTCTGCTTAATTCCAGTTTCTTCTCTGAGTAATAAGAAGGACTGTATGCAAAATGTAAATAGTCCTTGCATGCTATGTCTAAGCTATTATCTTTTCAAACACATAGAACTTCTCTAGTCAGAAGAAAGCATTAAAAAGTCCTATCCTAAGATCATCCCTATTCTGTCATCCTAAAGTCACATTATCAGCTTGTGAACTTGAATTAACTGGTTGGAGATAGCCTGATTTGAACTGACTGCATTTGCATCAGATGCATCAGATATTAACAGATGAAGAAGTATATTATGACTGTCAATGCTGAAAAGATAATTTTTAGTTTTTAAATGTGAAAAACTAACAAGAAAATGAACCAACTATGCAACCTTTCCCTTAATATCCACTCTTTTCTTTGGAAAATTTTGTAAGAATAGGAGTTACACTTAAGCTTTGAAAAGATAGTTTTGGAAAGAAAATATGGAGTCTGGTCTCAGTGGAAATGCAAACTATGAGCGTAGATAGCATGTGCTATTGCAGAGCGACTGGATTTTCAACCTGAATGCTTGAGAGTTGTCTGTTTACAGTAGCATAACAAGCTGCCAGTTGTCCTTCAGTTATTTTTTTCCTTAAAATCATCCATGCTTTTCATTCTTTCTCTTTGCCTCTGTGTCCTTGGTTTTTTTTCCCCCTTTCTGGCAAGTGTCTTAATACTGTATCTTCTTCACCAATGCCTTTCTTTCAGTATTTTCTGTCAGCAAACTATGACATTGTAAATCTTGAGTGCATATTGCTACCAGAAATACCTCTTACCTTCTGGTCTAGAAGTTAATATAATGCCACCTATAAATAGAAGAGTTTCCTAAGTTGATCTTTATTCACTAGTGAGACAAACTGTAGAAACAGACCTCTTTCAGGATGACTCTGTCTGATGTGCCATGCCCTTTCTTCCCTAACTGTGCATCATAACATGTTCTCTGCAAATTAATTTCCTGATGCAAACAGGGTTGTTGTGCGTGGCAATGTAAATGAGCATAATTTTCTATGTACAGTCACAAAAAGGATGACTCCTCTATAGGACTGAATTGTTTTTCTTAGGATGAGGAGAGTGAGTGCTTCCTAACTGTAGCTATGACCTGGCCTGATGGATTAGAATTTGAGTGAGAATAGTGTTTAATGAGTAAAAAAAAAATATAGTTTCTTGTGGTTTAACTCTTTTCTTTTACTACTGAAGATTTCCAAAATAGCACTATTAATAAAGTAAATGAAAATAAAATATTGTATTTCTTCTGCTGCTTTGTTCTATAGGCTTTCTGATACTGTTTTTCTTTTCCAGGATATTGGTAAAGATTTTCTTCTGATTGACTGTGTATAAAGGGGTATAAATCCACTATTTAATAGGTTTTGTAATGGAAATGTGTGGTGGTCCCTGCCAAATACACTTTCAATATTTTCCTAACTATTGGACATCATTGTGTTTTCATGAGCATCTACGTAAAAATTTTTTTTCTCTTAGCAAAAAACCACACCTTGATATTGAAGAGACCATTTTTCCTGGTATAAGGTTTTTATTCAATATTAAAAAACTGCAAAGACAACACATTTTGACATTCATTTATTTTTGCTGCAATACTTATGAAAATTAATTATAATTTTAACAACTTATAATAATAATGTAATGAAATGATTTAATTTCCCATAAAATAGATCCTTCTCTAAGCAGTCATTAACTGTGCTCTCCTTCCCCATGTATTTCCTTTGATTAATATTTATGAATCATTTTATACAGAGTGGTGTTCAAGATCCAGGAAGGGAGGGCAAAAACAGGAGAGAAGGGAATAACTACAATAAAGGCTTTTTGGAATTTTTTTTTTCTGTGGGAACATTGAGGGGACACTTGACAAATTTAATAGTCTGGCACTGTAGGAAGAACCACTGAAAACCTTCCATAAGAAATACACTTTCAGATTCTGAGGAAATGTTTTGATGGGAACATACTGATTTTCGCTCTGCTCTCGGGAGATACTGTCCAGCCTGCTTGTTTCTCAGTTTTCATGCAATGCTGCTCCCTTGTGCTGTCAGGGGAGCAGGAGGGTCCTGCCAAAGCTCTCTGTTTCTGTTTGAACCTAACTACACAGGGATCCAGTTCCTGACTTCTAGGCAGCTTTCTCTTTAGCCTGCTCAGTTTCCCAAAGAAATGTCTCTTTAACAAGTTGGAGAGTCCTGAGCAGCTACGTCCATCATTCAGTCACCCCATAAATCACTTGCATCCCATTTTATCTAGTTTCACTATGAAACTAGCAATTAGCTGAATTTCATATCACTGATGTGTTTGTATAACTATTTCTAGAGTTTTATGACATGAAAAATGTATGTACTGAGACTCATAAACTCAGAGGTGATTAATGTCTCCTTTTCACACCAGTTCGTCCAGAAGGAATACATCTGCCCCAAAAGTGCCCTGGCAAGCTAATTCATAATAGAGGCCAGTTACCCAAGCAGTTAGTACTTCAAAAATGTTTCTGTGTGTCACCAGTATTTTGTCAGGTGGCTTTACTCTAGCAGGTGTTTTATGAGTCGATATCCTGATTGCACTGATCAAGGGTAATCTGGATTATAGGAAATGTGGAAAGATATACTCACATTAAGGAGAATTCCAGCAAAGATTCTTCAAGTTGCAATCTCGGAATCAGTTCCAGAGGGATGTATGCTTTCTGATGAATGAGACTTCAGATCTAAGAAACACAGAATCCCTCTTGTCATCTCATAGCTAAATGAAGCACAGAAAAAAACTTTGGAATTGAAACCCAAAGCGGCTGATGATGTGTGTTCCTTCTTGACTATTTCATCTCCAGTTTTTCCAATTAAGGGAGTGAGTTTTTTGATTTCATGTTTTAGAGAATAGAACACCTTCATGATTTTCTTTTGCATCTTCTCTGATATGACAGTAATTTCTAGAAAATTGTAAAATAACACAAAATTCTTCTCCTGGGAAAATGATGAGAAATACAGTCCTGCCCTTGGTGCAGCTAAGATCTCTTGGTCTTTCAATGTCTAGCTGTGACAAGATCCTGACTGTGTCCTCTCTTGCAGTTCCCAGGGTAGCTGAAGAGAGCAGGTAGCTGAGAAAGCCTCCTTGGTCTTTCTTCTCCAGATTGATCTAAACCAGCTCTGTAAGCCTCTCCCCATGGGTTCTGTGCTCCACCTGCCCACGTAGCAGGGCACTCATTGCAGCTTGGTAATTAATGCCCGTGCTGTCATGGAGAGCCCCAGCAGGGACCTGGGCCAAAGACTGTGGCTGTCCCTGTGCTGTGGTGCTGGGGGTTAAGGTGTTAACCTCCAGGGCTTCTCTGTTGGTCCCAAGCCCTTAGTCTTCCCTGATGTTCCACAGCCTGCTCACTTACTCCTGGAGCCCCATACTGAGAACTGTTGAGCAGGAGCTGCTGGCCTGGTTCTCTCATTGACCCTTGTTTGTTCTTCATTTGCTGGGACTCACAGCCTCTTCTTCATCTGAATTTTTTCAGGTGAAGGGTGGGCTGTTGCCAAACAGAGGCAATTGTCTCTAATCAGGTTCTTTTAGATGCTACACAAGGAGGTTTTAATCTTTACTATCAAATTTACTCATGTGATATATTTTGCATTACATGGAATTTTTTTTTAGCAGAGGCATACAGCAATGCGCTCCATAATATATCAATTACAGTAAATAATGATGATACAAGTGTGATTCCTATTACTAGTCTCTGTGTCCTGATGCTGGCACTGGCAAGGAGTATGTGGTTGAAGTCAGCACAAATTTGGGTTCTTTCAAAGATTGTATTATTAGTTGTCCACTTTTATACTTTATGCTGGGCTGAGCCATATACACACTTCCCCCTGCACACACCAGGTTGGTCAAACACCAGAAAGACATTTCTCTCTACTCATTATCTCAGAGGAGGCTGTGTATAGAAATTGATGACTCATTGGAGTAGCCAAATACCCAAAACAAAGGGGGCCCTCCAGATCCCCCTTGTTTTGAGATAAGCTGGTTTATATAACCCTGGTTTATAATTGCTGGTCATTCTTGACATTCTTCCTTTTGCCCATAAAAAAGACTTTGAGCCTACCACTCAGCAAAAGCAATAACTGCTAGGTAGCAGTGCAAGTATTTTAGTGTTTTGCATGTATTTAACTTCTATCCAGTCCCAGCGACAAAAAAAAAAAAGGTTTCTGTTACCTTGCTGTAGATTTGTCAGATCCAAAATAAATGGCCACGAAAGATACATTCTTCCTTTCTCTTTCTGTGGGCCTTTTCTTCTTTATGTGTCTTGGATGTTTTTCCATTTTATTTTTGGATTATGTGTGCAATATTCAATGCGTACTTTTTATTGTCACAGCAGTTGTAGTCCATGAAGTAGTGAGGACTTCATGAATTATACATGACTGTTACATCCAAGAATCTTAGATGAATAACAGTATTATTGGATAAAATTCAAGTCAGAAATGTGTTCTAATAAATGAACTTAAGTCTTGTATCTGCCAAGAATATGAAATACAATCCAAATACCAACTACAATAACCAAACGTTGAGAAATCAGTATACAAGAAAGTTTGCAAAAAAAGGAAGGTGCACTTACTAGAGGGAAGATGTTTTGCAGCTGTTATTTTGTCCGTTACTTCTGGCAGTGGTGGCAGTGCAGTTGAAATGACTGTAAGTAGTATAGTCACATAATTGTTATTGCTGTGTATCTCAGCCTGAGATGAGGCTGTTCACTGCCCTAGAAGTATGTTGTACTCATGGCTCCAGTGCCAGGCCTATTCTCACACACACCCTCACATACAAATAGCTCTTTTGAGAAATATATTACAGAGCTTACTGAGTTTAGGGTTGTTTGTGTTTGTTTTAGTCAAATCCTAGCCATGAAAAATTAGTAATTAGATGTAGGTTACCACTGGGATTTTTAGCTGCACAGTTTGTGCAGGATTAAAAAAGTGTGTAAACTGTGATGGGCTGTTGATTGCATGGGACCATGAGAAGGGGGGACTGTTTGAATGAATCTGTGGCTCAAATGATGAGACATAATAGGTGTGACCTATTATTAGTGATTTCTGAGTAAAATTGTAAACAATAATATACTAACATCTAAACTAAGACACAGGGCTACTAAGTGATTTCTCTCTCGCTGGATATTTGTAGGAAAATATATAATCAAAGCTGAAAATTTTATATGTTTATTTTATTAGTCTCTACAATTTTAGTTATGATGTTGAAAGAAGCAGAACAGAATAAAAAAGTTGAAACCAAACATATTTCTAGGGAAATTAGAAAAATCTCAAAACAATATTTATTATACAACCATATGTATGTCGGTTTCTAGGGAAATAGGTAGACTGAAATGAATGAATGAATGAAAGCTTTTCTGGATTCTGTTAATGCTGGTCTGATCCCATATTTAATGCTTTCATGAACTTTGAACGTTTTCTGTGGGAGGACTTGCCTTAAGGCTGGTTCACTCACCAAAGTGGCAACATGGTGTGTGAAATGACCTCTTGCCCAAGGCTGGTTGCAGGAACAACAGCACTTTGAAATTATGCCTCTGGGGAAGTTACAATGGTTTTTCAGAGGATTTGTAGAAGCAAATTTTACTCAGCTTCTTGGCCTGATCATCCTCAGGTGGTATCACCCAATTCATTTTAAACTGGCCTGCTGGAAGCCCACATGTATGTCACTTACTCAGTTTTTGTTCTACTACCCTCTTTATCTGGGAGCTCTTTGCAGAAGGCTAAACTGGGTGAATTTTTGCATGTTATACCCTGTGTTTATATAGCTGAGAAATGACTCACACCTCTCAGCTGCACCAGCTGTTAGCTGGCTGTAAAAGCTTAAATGTGTCTTGCTGCATTGGCATCTTAACATGTGCAAATTCATAACTGCAGTTGCCAACAGAGTGCTGTGCAATAATGGCAGCACAGACTGCTTGTTCCAAAATGCCCTCTTGACTGTAGCTTTCCTTCCAACACAGAGCTGCCTTCTATGCTTCTGCCATTCTTGGGCATCTTTAAAGTTGGTCAAATACTGCATCTGAACTGCCCTGTGTGAGCATTTTTACAACTCCCTGATGTATCACCAATTTCCTGGTGGAGGTCTTAAACTCTTGGTGCATTTTTGTTGTCATTTTCACAAAAAAATTAGCAGACCCTAGACAAAACTATCTATGTGTGCTTGGTGCTTGAAGCACAATCCTGTGCTAAACAATCTGACTGCATGCACATTTTAACATTACCAGTAATTTTTATGGTTTTTTTGCAAGACAAGCAAGTTACCTTGGTAGAAGATTGAATGCCTCAAGAATCTGAGTACATGTGCATTTGTTGAAATCTCTGCAGTCAGAATAGTTTTATTGACATTTTCCCAAATCACATCTCAGAAGTTTTACGCTTTTTATAGTTAAAACATTGTAGTAGTTAAACACTGAAACATAAAAACTTTCAGTTAGCTGATTACTTAAATGCTGGATGGAGCATTTATTTTTAATGTTCATTTTTAAACTGTGGTACTGCTTCTGTTTCTATAGGGAGGAATAAAATTCTCTACAGTTTTACAAGTGTGTCTTCAACAGCATTAGTGAAATGTAGAATGGAAAGCAAGGTCTCTCTCTCTTTTTTATACACATGCAGTTTATTTTTGGTGAGGAAAACTGCTACAGATGTACAAGAAATAGGAGCCTCTAAAAGAAACATTTGAAAAGAGTAAGTACAGAGATTAATTTTTAATTCTTGATTACATGAAAATTCAAACAACTGTTTTTGAAAAGTGTAGTTGTATATGCCTACTCAAGTATCATTCCCATTCAGAATGACCATTTATACTATTGTTATTTTATAGGCAATGTAGCTGTGAACAAAATGTGGTGGCTACTTTGTTTGGAAAAACAGGTCTTGAGCTACCTGCATTTATAACACAGACCTAAATATGAAATTGGACCCCAATATTAGTGTATTTCAGGGATTTATTTTTTTCTTTTTCTCCCCCCCGCCCCCATCCCCTCTGAATTGGGAAATTTTATAATCTTAAAATTATTATTAAGCTACTCTTGTATCTTTTTAATATTTTCTGGATGTCTGTAGAATGCTATATGAAGTGAGTTAGACAGGATGTTACTTGAATGAATCACACATTTTATATGTAATTCTAACCACAGTTATTTAAATTTTTTTTGGTAGAGATAATAAATACTGAAACACTAATTTATAGCACTTAATCTCATTTTTATAACACTAATTTTTAAAAATCCACCATAATAAAAATATATGTAAAATAGGTAGTTAATTTGCTTTTGCAGATTCATTTTGAAGAAATATTTTCAAGCCAAAATCCCTGTCTGCACTAGATAGATATAGCAGTAATTTATTCCAGGATATGTTAATGAAAATAAATGTAAAAGACCTTCTCACAATGTCTTTTTCAACCTTGGAATAAGTTAAATAAAGTCCCTTAGTTGACCATAAACCATAAACTTGTGTAGCTTTGGTGATGTATGTTCTGTCAATGAGTCAGACTCCTCAGCAGTGAAATAATTATCCTGATCAATAAAGTAAATTAGGAATAAAAGACAGAGTGTAAGAGGAAGATGCTGGGTAGGACAGTGAATAGGGTGTTGGTATTTAAGTTGTTTGATCTTGCTTTTATACAAAACCTGACAAAACTGAAAATAAAAATGCCAAGATTAGCTTCTGTTGAACAAATTTTATTTCTAATCTTAAATAAATAGTCATGGTCAGTCAAACCAGAAAGGCTGCACTCAAAAGACCTCCTGAAGTTTAATGGGACTTAATGTCGTGATTTTTAAATGCTGCAGCTGGCACTGACATCCTTTGTAAGCTCACCCCTAACTTGAAGATAAAGTGCTGTGGTGTATCAGATATGTCAGAGGTAAGAAGCCTGTGCTAGAGGAGCCCTATGGATTAGTGTGGGGTTTTTCCCTGCTCAGTATCTGATCTTTAGAATTAAGGAGCCTGGAAGAGTCTATTGAGTAATCTGCGCCTGCTGTAGCAGCAGCACATGAAGAACGAACAGCTGTGTCTCAGTCTGCCCCAAGCTTGTCCACCAGTTGCAAGCTCGACATAATTGTATTTAAAGCTGGTGTGATTGTGTGGAAAAAGTTGTGTAGTTTAGTGGCAGTAGGATATTTTAAGTTATTTGACCATTCACTAAGCAAATTAAACACAGACACATGGGAAGTATCAAAGGCACAGCACCACCTTACTAGAGAGGACAAAAAATGCTCAGTTGGCTTCTCCTACAGCCAACCAAAGAGAGAAAAGGTGTAAAACCCCCCAGGATGACAAAAGGACAGAAATGCTCTCCCTAGAGAACCATTTAAACTGACAGCTTAGAGACAAATAGGATTTGCTATGGGATGCAGGGGAAAGAACAATTTGCAATGGGTCAGTCATAAATTCCGGGATTTTATGGAAGGGGATTTTGGTGTGTTTAGTGTATTATGGGATGCATAGAGGAAAGAGCAAAGGCTTGGAAAAGGAAGGATCCAGGTGGGCTGGGATGAACTGGCATGGGAAAAGAGAGGGGCAAGGGCTAAATAGGTCTGGTCACGTTTGAACACCTTGCTGCTCAGTAAACTTGTGTGACAGCTCTTGTGCTTGAACTGCAGTTTGTCCTGTGTTCTCATTAAATCCTAATTCTGTGTTCTGTGACTTTCTCAAGGGGAGCAGTGAAGGGGGAAGAGCTGATCTCTGCTTTCTGGTGACAAGCAACAGGACACAAAGAAATGAAACAAAGTTGTGTCAAGGAAAGTTCAGACTGGATGTTAGGAAAAGGTTCTTCACTGAAAGGGTGGTTGGTTACTGGAACAGGCTTGCCAGGGAAGTGGTCATGGCACCAAAGTTGCCAGAATTCAAGGAGTGTCTGGATTATGTTCTTTGTCATATGGTGTAGCGTTAGGTGGTTCTGCAAGGAGCAGGGAGTTGTACCCAATGATCTGCATGTGTCCCTTCCAACTTCTGCTATTCTATGAATTTGTGATTCTAATTAATAATTCATTCAAATTATTTAATAAAAAGACAAAGATTACCTTGCAAGTTAATATCAAGCCATTATAATAGGGAAGGATTTCAAAATGTGCTCTGATGATTGTGAAAATGTTTCCATCATGACCTACCCTTCCAAATTTAGAAGTCTTCAGGCTTAGGATCCCATCCTGTGGAGAAAGCAGAACTTTCAAAGTGATTCATTCCATCCTAAAATTAATCTCCATTTGGAGGTGTGTTTCTCTCTAGCAGACAGGGGAGTCTGGATGACTGATATTAGGAAATTAATCTCACTCAACTAAAAGTAGGTAAAATGAATCCCATCTAAATGACAACTTGATAGTTTAGAACAGGACTGGAAATGTTATCAGTTCAGTGAAAAACAGGCTGGCTGTCACAGTATAGAGAAAATAATCTTAATGGGACATTGACATTAGATGAAGCATTTCAAAGGCAGATTGTGTTTACCATTTTAGATCAGTTCACAATTGTGCAGTTGAAACAAATCTTTTGATTGTCCCCACTTTCTGTGCTTTGGTTCACACTATGGAGCAGCATTTCTTTCTCATGGGGCTGAACGAGAAGATGCAGTCCAATTTGGACTGCAGACCAGACCAGAGTTAGTCTAGAGTAAGTCCCCTTAATGCATGTAAGTGTGGATTTCTAGTCCTCAGCTTCAGCTGCTTTGTTTTATTAAGCACCAGTAGGTTTACTTTATAAATACAGTCCTATAAAGATGCATTAATGCTAAGTAATGTCTCTTCAACTCAGCCTGAAGGGAGGGGGTCCTCACACGGTGCAGAGGTACAAAAAAAGTCCTTGCTGCTGCCTTCACTTTTTGTATAGTAGACTTAGGTTAATATCAAAAGTGACAAGACACAGTAACAGTACAAAAGGAAAATCCATCAAAATGTTTACTTCAGCTGTCTTATACATTACTCATGCCTAAGAAATAAGACATAGAAATGCTTCCATCTGCTCTTACCTCTTTTTTCAGCTAACAGCAACTTTTCTATAGAGCCAGAAAGATTTAAGTCATTATGAATGAGCTGTTTTGCTCAAAACAGATTTTTAAGACCTAAAATTTTCACTATAGAACACTGTGCTCAGGCAGTCAATTTACTTCTCACACTGTTAAAAATGGTTAAATCTGGCAAATCTATATTCCATACTTAATATTCAGTACCAGTTTATAATCTATTGCTCAGTCAACATTCCAAGGTTTTGGAAAAAGTATTCTTTATTCATATTCCTGAATACAGTAGAAAGGATTAGATGAAATGAAACATACACACATTTTTAAGTGACTGTAAGAAACCCATGTATTTAGAAACAGACTGGTTTTTTCTACATATTTGCCCAAGTACTTGAACGTTGATTTTCTACATGTTAATATATGTCTCAGGATGACTCCTGGTGCACACACCCAGCCCAATCTCTCTGACTCCAGCTCCAAACCACATTTCAAGCTGCAAGTTGCTAATATCTTGTAAGGAAGAAGCAAATGACATTGTTATGCAGCTGGTTTGGGTAAATGAAGATTTTCTCACTGCCAGTTTTATGCAAGATGAAGCTGCTTGCCTGCACTATGCACTTCCAAATTTTAGCAATGTTGTCACAGAACTGTTCTAGCTGTTCTATAGAATATATTTAATCATGACTCCATTCTTCTCTATATTCTGCCTTTTCTTATCTGTCTTAGATTCTGTTAGAGGTAACTATGCCCACAAGGGTCTGGGCTTAGAGAATGTCTCCTGTATCAACAAGGCTCGTGCAGCTCTGTCTCTTCAGGCTGTAGTGAGGCTGAGCACATATTCCCCAGCAGGTGCAAACACACACCCCGCCCCCACTATAAACTGTACCTATGACCAGGCACACAGACTGAAACAGAGAGAGAACAGTGCTTTTATCTGCATGCTCATAAACACAGGACTCACATAAACATGCATCCATGTTAGATGACTTTTTCTGCTTCTCAGTTCCAGCCGAACAATATTGGAGTTTGCTATTTGCAACAGGCACAAACATACACATGATGGCTCTCTCAGGCAGCTGGTGTTAGAAGCAGTTGACCCAGTGGCTGGCACCTACACCCAGGTGTCGTGGAGTTGTTGTCCCCTAGAAACTCAAACCCCTCACACCCATGATCCAGCTTTTGAAGGCCCTTTGATGCTACTCCAACCTATCACCCTTCTCTGCTGTCCAACTGGACATGAGCTACTGTTCACACAGACATGCACAGAGGAAAGAGAGTAGAGTGTCACTGTATGAGGATGCTGTCAGCCTTCTCTTCTCTTGGCTGAGCAAGCTGAGAGACCTCAGACACTTCTCGTAAGTCTTGTGCCTGAGACCTTTCTCCACCTTGTCTCTGCTGCCCTGGACACACTCGTAATACTTTGGTGTCCTCCTTATATTGATGTACCCATAACTGCAGACATCCTTCATGGGTTTGGGAGTGGGTTTAAAGTGTGGCTGCAATTCCTTGCATCATAACCAGGTCTTGCTTAATGGTGAATATGCTTCCTAGTCTTCCATCCTCACCCTAACCCCAGAATTACTGCTGCTCTAGGGCTTTCTTGCATGTTGCTGAAATCAGTCTCTTCAGAAAAATGCATTGTAGCACATTAATTTTCTTCCATAGCTGTTTTGTCTGGTTTGGAATATGCTTGCTTAGTGAGGGAATTGGAAGAGTGTTTCCCACATATGCTCATATATTGTATCTTGTTCATACTAAGTGCTTTTTTAAAAACAATATATAACCCCATTAAATACAACCTATGGTAAAATATGGATTATCTCAAAGCTGGAAATGTTTTTTCTGTTATTTCAGTGATATACCACATGTCCTCTTTTGTTATCTCCAGCTCTTAAAGTGAAACTGCAACTACTGTCCACAAAAAAAGGAAAGCTATGGTTTTGCAAAATGCTGAGGAGTGCTATGGCAGTGACTCTTAAAGGACTTGAATGATAGGAGAAAAGTCACATATTTACTATTTATCTGTGTGGTTAACCAGGGAAATATTGTGGAACTGCAGTATTTCAGTTGTATGGGTAACTGTACAGGGGGAGGAAGGCTGTGCAAGAACATAGCTAGATGTCTAAAACACCTGTAGAATCCATTACAGATGACATAATTTGAGGGGGCATGCCTGAGGTATGGGTACACTCAGCACACATAACATAAGTTATCAGAATGTTTTAAAACTGTTTAGTTATTGATTATAGCTTTAATGAGGTTTTACATGATAAATTCTCTGGACATTATGTCTTTGAGTATTTCATCTACCTCCTTCCTTTTATTTTTCAAAATTATGTATATTTTGACCTTTTTTTTTCTCCTTGTGTTGAAGTGTTTCCAAGAATGCCTCACTTCAGAAGCCTAATGGTGATACTGGTTATATTCCTTCCAGTGACATACCACTTATACAGAACATGCAGGATACAAGCACTTTTCTGAGCTATATGCAATCTCAACAAAATGACTACATTTTTCATCTGTGATCAAAATGATCTAATTAAACATGTGAGCAGTCACAGGGGGTTTGAATGGCTAGTAGAACAGTTTTATGCTTGCTCGCAGTAATTTCACTGGAATAATTATTTGTCTGATCAGTAGAATGGATCCATGGAGGGAAAGTAAATGTCAAGTGTTGTTCTATTTTTTCCATGTATTTCCACAGTCAAAGTATGCTGCATTTTTAAAAACATCTTTGGCTGTATCACAATAAGCAGCCAGATGGCAGTTGGTCCATGTTAACTTGAGAGGAGAGCAGCAGAGATCAGATTTCAATGACTGAAATCTTCATTTCTGAGTAAAAAGAAAAAGGGAGGGAGGGAAGGAAGGAAGGAAGGAAGGAAGGAAGGAAGGAAGGAAGGAAGGAAGGAAGGAAGGAAGGAAGGAAGGAAGGAAGGAAGGAAGGAAGGAAGGAAGGAAGGAAGGAAGGAAGGAAGGAAGGAAGGAAAAAAGTATCAACTAATTATTTTAAAACAGGCTTACACAGTATGGCTAATGCTTGTTTTGCTGGCAATGGCAAATAAAAAAAAAAGGAAATGGGAAGATGCTTGGACTATGGGAACCATGACATGCAAACGACATGCAAACTAAGCTTTGGCATTGTTCCTGTGAGTGTTTCTAAAGAATTGTATAGGAGAGTGCAGAAAATAGATTTTTTAAATTACAATTTCAAACAAATGTTTAGAAAAAATGTTCACATAGAAGTTCAGTACGGGCATGTTCATAAAAATCATTTTGTGTCAGAGAAAGAGAAACTGTTATGCACTTCTTTTTGTTCTCTCACTATTGATACTTTTCTCTTGAACAGTAGGAGATATCTCTTTTTCTTTCCTGAATGACTTCTGGGTTTCTACCGTATATTGTTTGCACATTGCTTTTACAGACATGGTTGTCTTTCGTTTTACAGACATGATTGTCTTTCCTGGGGAGCTTAGTCATAATAATTGAACCTGAACTGGGGGAATGTATGGACTTGTACAGTTCAGTTACAATGACTGCTGAAATTTGTACAGGACAAGCCCTCTCTGATGTAGAGAGCTGATTTACTAATGGTGCCAAACCTCTCATTCACAGCAGTTCTTGTACTCTGTGTCATTCATTAGTGACACAGGGTTTTTTTACATTAGTCAAAGCAAAGTTAACAGTGTGCTTATTTACATATACATGTGTATGTGAGTGTGTGTGTGTGTGACAAACTCTTTCCCAGCCTTAGGCTTTTCCTTGCTTTTTTGATAATTCTTCATTTACAGTATGCTTGGTAATTGTTAAGATGATTTCAGGACTGAGATGCACAAGTGTGGGGTTTTTTTTTTTAGTGAAGGAGCGGGACAAGTAATCAGTTTGGGTTCTATTTAATTTTTTTCCAGTGGTGTATTCAAGTAACAAACTTTTCTTGTTACATAGTGCAATATAGCAATAACCTGGAATTTTCTCTATGGCTGTTAGGAGGTAGCTATTAAAAGTATAACAGTTATACAAAAGCATTTTTTTCCCAGACTTCTTTGTAATCTTTGTACCAGCTAATATTTTCTCAGCTTGACTTGCTGGTGTTCCCAGTGAGAACATCTTCCACAAATGGAACCAGGCATCTCACTGCCACTCAGTTTGATTGGAGAACAAAATGATCTACTCATGACAGCAGTCATCTCTGGAAAAATGAAGCAAGGAGACATGGCTCCTTGGCTAGTACAACCTTGCAATTTCGTCTCTTGTCAAGAGCTTACTGCACTGTGTCAGCTTTAGATTTGGACCTTAATAAGGTACAGAAACAGATATTCTCTCTACGGCTGCTGTCATTTCATTCCTGAAATTGCAGCAAATGTCCTGAATTTCATGTCCTTTCTGAGGGGTTTGCATGTTAAGAAAGCTACTGAAGTTTGATAAAATGAGCACCCTGGTTTTGTCAGTTGCCCACAAGAGTAATTCATGTTGGCTTTTTCATCTTTCTTTCTAAATGTGGAAAGGTCACTGAAATTAACCATTTTGATGTGAAATGCTGCTTTTTAATCTATCAACATCTAGGGAAGGCTGAATGCCACTTTTTGTATTTCACAAGGCAAAAACACATCTGTCATATCTTCTGCAGTAACACTCCTTTCCTTACTTTCTACAAAAATTATCAGAATATCTTGGAAGGAGTTTAATGGTTTTCATTTTGGTTTTTTTTTTTTTTTCTATTTAATATGATATAATTTGATATATTATTTAATCTCTTTCATGCAGAGGTTTAAGAACTCATTGTCCTTGAGAAATCATGCCCTATGTAGGCCATACGTGTGTATTGCTTTGACTTTGGTGACTCTGGATGGGAAACCGTGAATAAAAACTTCAACTTGCTGTTACATGAGCTATTCATCCACTTGAAATGTGGGAGCCTTCTTGCACAAGGCAAGCAGTCAAGACAAGATGGCAAGCAAAAAACCTAGAGATAATACTCTGATCCTCTCAATTCAGAGGGATAAGCCTGCACTTACTCTATGAATTGTTGATGAGGCAGTAGATGGAAGAGATAGGAGAACTGGATGATGATGCACAGTTTTTGAAGAACTTTGCAAACAAAGAGCCACACTATTTCCATGCGCTAACTATGCACCTGGAAGTTACATCAAAAGGCATTAGTTGACTCCAGAAAACTCTCTATCTTTTAGGATGCTAAAAGATGACTTCTAAGATGTATTCTAATGGGATTTAGTTATCTCCTAAAATACCACTATAAATTTTACAATAGGGTGTTTTTTACAGGATAGGTGAAGACTTTCTGTCTTCTGAGTTGGATGCATTCTGAGGTTTTCTGTATGTGACTTTTAGGAAGGTGACTTGTTGTTTGTGCTTGTTGTGTTTATGCGTGAAAGCTTTGAGGTAAGCCTGAAAATGGTATGTGAAAGGACTGTCTAATACAAGCAAGGATGCTTGACTCATTTCAGATTTTAATTTCTCAAGAATTTAATAGAAACTCCAGAAAAGTACAATGTGTATGGATAATATATCACTGTACCTAGAAGGGCTCACTTGAAAAGACTTTTTTTCTCAAAAATTTACCTAGTTTCTAACAATTCTAGTAATCTGCAGAACTCAAAAGCTTTCTGCATGTATCTGACTGGAAATTACTTCATTTGGCATATTTGATGTCAAAAAATGTTTTGCCAGGGAGAATTTTCTGTGAAATTCTTTAATCTTTGAAGTAAATTCACACACATCTGCTTGTTAGATGAATCTCCTTTTACAGTGTTTGCTCTTTTGTCACCTACTATCAAAGTCTCTAAAAGAAAAAAAAAAAAAGAAAAAATACAAGGGTAGACAACTGATTGGTAAATGCAGTTGGAAATCATCCTGGGTTTCCTTCACATGTACATACATGCAGAAACTTGCATATAATAAAGAGGTGTTTCTTAAAGATGCATAGTCATTCTCAATTTTTGTTCCTCTACTGACAAGCAATGATTTGTTATTCTACCAGACCTGTTTTTAACTCTTTTTTTTTTCCATTTGACTAGCAGCCTTGCAGTAATATAAATATTGCAAGACTGCTTCATAACTACAGAGCTTTTGAATGAAAAGATTTTGACAAGAACTCTTTAATTGCCCAGGACTAAATGGTAGACTGGTAATCTTCACTCAAACTTTATTTTAGTGGTTCCCAAGGAAGGTTGTACATAAAAGCCTTTGTCTCTCTGCTTAAAGTAAATATAAAACTGGGCATAGTGTCCTGTATTCCAAAGTGGTGGAATACCAGAGGTGGCACTCCCATACCAGGGGATTTTGTAGATGACCTTTGCACATATTTTGACATGAGTAGAGGGCTGGGGTTTTTATTTGTTTCTTTCTTTCTTGGGCTCTTGTGCCATACTGTTGTAAAATTTATAGTGGCAGTTTAGGAGATAACTAAATGTTTAATTTTTGTCTTCTCACTAAGGACTTCTTTTCTTGCTGTTGTAAAAGCCACTGGCATGTAAAGATACAGCTTATGATATGGAGAAAGGCATGTTCCTTCCACTGGCAGAAGAAGGGTGTATTTTCACAGGAAATTTTTTGTCAGTAATAGTGCTGTAATTCTTTAATGACTCAGACATGAACCATAGTCAATTACGCTACAATGTTTATATCTCTGTACATTGCGAAAACACTGACATTTAAAAATAATTTCTTTTAGGAAAATATAAGGGACTATGTATTACACAGTAGTTTCCCTGAAATGTGAGGAATATTAAGTACAGTTTCATGGAAGAGGTTTAGTTCTTTGGTTACACGGATTATTCTGCCTAAGACAAAGTAATTTCTGTTCAGTTTCTTTCATTTCTTATGTCCTCCTGTTTTTCTCTGCTCTACGCTGGAGACAATATCCTTTCAATGTTTTTTGTTTTCCTGTCTTTAACCTTTGTCTACCAGTTCTCAGTTTCATTTCTCTGAAATAAACTGATTTTAAGAAAAAAAACAAACCATGAAAGAGCCTTCTGTCAAGAGAATGGTGAAACTGATATGATGGAGCAGCAACCACCAGTGTCATGGAGAGCCAGCCAGGGTGATAATGGTTTAACACAGATCTGCTGTAACCACAGTCCAGGCAACCGTGCCCTTGGGCAGGATTATCCATTTAGTTTAAAGTGGCTGGAAGCTAACTTTCCAGAGATACTTCAGCAGCATTACTCTTGCTGTGAGGCCCTTTGCTCCCCAGTGGCATCATCTGCTTCTTAAATGTCAGTGCAGTGTTTGACTGCTGCCTGTACATTGATTCTGTACAGCATTACTGTATAAAAGCTAAAGGTTACTGTTCTACTGGTGGAAAGTGTGGGAATGATTTGCAAGAGCAAAGCTAAAATCATAAAAGGAAGGAACTCAATAGATCAGGGCATGCCCTAAAACATGCTGGTATAAAATTAATCAAAAAAGCTGTTCCAGCTCCTGCTCCCCCTGTCTACCAACTTAAAGGTTGGGAAAAATAGAGGAAACCATAAAAAAAACATTTCTGTAGGAGACAGATGGTATCTTAAATGTTTTGAAGATACAATTAAGCGTTCTTATGGTAGGATATCACTTTCTGCAACTCTTCCAAGTCTTATAGTTAAATTACTGAATATTAGTTTTTGGGATGTGTGTGATTGTTTATTAGAATGAGTCCTTTAGGTCATTGCACAGGGAATGCAAGTCCTTTGTATCTGGTCAACTAGCTATTTTCAGAACTGAACAGCAAACTTTTTGCAAAAATTTGCTGAGGCACTGAAAACAGTTTTAGCAGTAATTTTAGTGCATGCATGTCTGATTATGGAGCAAGCAACCATATGGATTAATAGCTGTAGGGGTCTGCAAGAGAAATGGTGTTACATATCTGAAGTTTTCTTTTAAGATTTTCAGCTCATTTATATTAAGCTGCAATTCCCTGAGGAGCTGGGAACTAGAGCTGAGATGTCTGGTATAGAACTGAGGCAAAGCTTCTGGAGGCCTCAGGGAAGAACAGTTGTTCCTTGAGTATCAATATTGAATATTCAAATTTCAATATTGGATGAATGGAAAGAAGTTGGCTTCCTTGCCTCTGGTCATCTGTGCCAGTAGCAGTTAAGATATTATACTAACTTGTATTAATATAAATACTAGCTTTAAAAGCTTTCCTTGGCAGCCATTTTTTAACCTCCAAATTATTGAAGGAAGAATAAAAGAAACCCTTTAACTACTTGAGTTTAGAATAATTTAATTGGCAGCTTGAAACACATGAGATATTTTCTGTATATACACTTGGGATTAAATAAGAAAAGAAAGAAAAATAGAGATACCCTTTGGATTGCCCCATTATCTTCCACTGATTTAATTTGTAAGCAAATGTTTGCATCATACAAAAGTGCTACATCACCTTTCATTCTGTAAACGTATAAATGGATGTGGACTGTCAGGTATTGGGATCGCTAATACAAGAAATTACATATAAACAACAATTTTTGATTCCAAATTCTCTGTTCTACTGAGGATTTAGGTGGCATTTTTTTCAGGTAGTGTGTGCAGATTGTCTGTCAAACTCTGTTTCCTTCCACCAAGTCCCCCACATACTTTAATGAATACTTAATAAGGCAAATCATCCCGTGTCTGACAGGCTATGTGTGCTGTGGTAATCTGTGCAAGCCAGTTCCATGTTTCCCTTCTTTTGCTCATTTACTATTCTGTCTCAGTGGCTGAACACAAACCTCCTCTATCACTGCAGCTTAAATGCAGCCAGTCACTTTGACGATCTGACTAATGCTCAAGTACAACAAACATGAAGACAAACATCTTCTGCCAAGAGAATCTCCATTAGCAGCTATTGTGCACAGATGTGGGCTAAAGCAGCAGCTGATTTCTTTGTTGCCCAGCACTCTGCACCAGCAGAATCATGCTTGTGACAGTTAATGTGTGCCCTATGACTTTTAATGCAGTGCTAAAATCAGAGGCAAGACCATTTAGACTGATTATCACACAGTCTTCTGATATTTTAAGATGGTTTCATCCTTTCCCTTCCTTTTGAATTGTAGACTTCCTGGTAACATCTTTGCAGCAGCAACAGTACCAGTACCAGGCTGACAGCTAAAGATGAAATGTAGTGTTTGATTTCTCCCAGCATCTGACATGCTGTGCAAATGCCAGTGTGTCTGTTTCAGTTCACTTCAGAGTGTACATTCTTTTTCCCCCTTCCCCCATAGAATAACCAGGATGATATTTAAGAAAACATAGTTCTGATATTAAATGAAGTACAGGTGATTAAGAGCAAACAGAATGTCAAGAAAAGGTTATAGGTTAAAATGTTCCTCATTGTAATTCCAAATCTTTTCAGTGAACTTCATCATATCCTAATAAAACCAGCTTGCTGCATGAAAATTGGTTTCTGAAAATCTTTGTGCCAGTTCTTCCCTGAAAACAATAAAAGTATTAGTATTCATTCTTGGTTTATCTGGAGCCTGCTATTCATTTTTTAGATAAATTAATAGCATGTTGCCCTAGATCTTGAACCTCAGCATCAGTCAGAGCAATGGGTTTTAGCTTCAGTTTCTGTCACCAGGCTGAAAACCTCTGTTAGAATCATAGAATATCTTGGACTGGAAGGGACCCACAAGGATTGTTGAGTTTGACTTGGGGCCTTGCACAGGGCATCCCCAAGAGCCACACTGTGTATCTTGAGAGCATTGTCCAAATACTTCTTGAACGCTACCAGGCTTGGTGCTGTGACCACTTTCGTGGTGGGCTTGATCTAGTGCACAATCACCCTCTGGGAGAAGAAACTTTTCCTAATGCTCAACTTAAATCTCCCATCTCAGCTTCATGCTGTTCCCTCAGATCCTGTCCCTGGTCACCACAGAGAAGAGATCCATGTTAAAATCATTCTTGGCTTGCCCCTCCCCTTCCCCTCATGGGGAAGTTGTAACTGCAGAGAGGTCTCCCCTCAGTCTCCTCCAGGCTGAACAGACCCAGTGACTTCAACTGCTCCTCATACAGCTTCCCCTCAATGCCCTTCACCATCCTTGTACCCCTGCTTTGGATTCTCTCTAAGAGCTTAATGTCATATTTGTGGCACCCAAAACTGCCCCCAGCACTCGAGGTGAGGCTGCCCCAGTGCAGAGCAGAGCGGGACAATCCCCTCCCTTGCCCAGCTGGCGATGCTGTGCCTGATATCCCCCAGGACAGGGCTGGCCCTCCCGGCTGCCAGGGCACTGCTGACTTATTATTTTTCTCTTTTTTTTGTATTTCGAGTTCTTTTACTCAGAGTTTGGATTAAAAGGCAGGAGATGCCAGGCTTTTCTTCTAATTGATGTTTATTATTTTCTTATCTGTAGCACAGCTGCACGGTATGTGCCTCTTAGTTGGCAGGGTGGAAAATGGCTGTGAGTTTTAACTTTCAAGGCTTTTAAAAGTCTAAATTAACCAATTATGAAATACAACTAATATGTTTTTACTTACAACCCAATTGCTAAATTTTCATGTCCTGCAGTGTGGGACTTTTGACCCAATGACAGAGCATTCAGATTTTTGAAGCAGAAGGAGAAAGAAGAAGACATAAATCCACACCCCAAATCCTCCATATTGTTACACTTATATATAATTATATCCCAGAAACCTAAATTCTCTAAACCCAGGGTTCCAACACTGACTCATGTTCAACTTGCTATTGGCCAGGACCCCCAGGTCCCTTTCTGCAGCACTGCTCTCCAGTTTCTTGTTGTCCAGTCTGTCCATACATCCTCCCCATCCCAGGTGCAGAATCTGGCACTTTGTTAAACTTCACATAGTTAGTGATTGCCCATCTCTAATTTGTTGAGGTCTCTCTGAAGGGCTTCTCTGCCTGTGAGGGAATCAACAGCTTCTCCCAAATTAGAATTTTTGGCAAACTCTGCATTGTGACCAGTTGTGTTTACCTTCAGGTATTTTTCAGTGACTCCCAGAGCAATCTTCTCCATAATCTTACCGGGCACTGAAGTGAGACTGACACAGGCTTATATTTTCCAGGGTCATCCTTCTTGCTTTTCTTGAAAACTCGGACAACATTTGCCAGCTTCCAGTCAATTGGGACCTGTCCATACTCCTAAGCCCTTTGAGAAATCATGTGATCACCTGGAATAATCTTTCCAGCAGTTAAAAAGGCAATCTGTAGAATGTAACCATTATTTTCTGAAGAGAAGAGATTGTTTCTGAGATTGTTTGTGCTTTTGGTTTTTTGTTTTCTCTTTAAGGTTAGTTTTTCATCATTTAGCTCCTAGGATTGCCTTGCCATACAATCAACTTGATAACCATGTAAGTATGAAGAAAATTGGGTGATTTCCTGGTCGGAGTGTGGGACAGTGAGTGGGCAGGACCACCCCTTCACACTGCAGCTGCCTGCTAGATTGGTTTAATTGTCCTGTGAGACAACACCTCCATGTTGAGCCTTTCTTCTGACATTTTTTGATGACAATAACTTTCAGCATAAATTTCCTTTGATTAATCCACAAGTTATGTTTGGGTTTTTTTCTTAATGTTTTGCTATTGCAGTACTCATAAGTTGTTAATTTAATATGGATAAATCAATGCAGTTATCTGGGTTCATGCATGAAGAGTTTTCCTCAACAGTGAAATTTAAGAAGTTACATCTCCTGAAGTTAATCAGACTACTAAGCAAAAGAGTAGCAGCATTTCCATTTCATTTTCTTCCCTAGGTAAATCAACATAGCTTGAGTTTTGTTTTCAAACTGAAAAATATCCTTTTAGCAGTGGTACTGTATCTTGTCTGCCTCACTTTTCATGTAAAATCCTAGTTAAAACACAGGAATTCAAACTGGTGAGGGTAATATCCAGGCAGGAAAAAAACAAGTACATAAAACTCCAGAGTAATAGTATGGAAAATCGTGTATTTTAATAAACCATATCTGGAGACTAAAAATTAAAAAAGAAACTAACTATACACTACTTATTGCCAGAAAAGAATAATAAATATAAAGATAGCACTAGAGAGGAAATTTAATTACCTGATGACCACATGTTGAAACCTATCATAGAGGAGAATTCGAATGAGAATCTCAATAGATGACATGGAAATTACAGGATGCACAGCCTTAGAGATTGTAATGAACTCCTCTGCCATATTCACGGACTTAAATTCCCATGTATTATGCTGCTGACATAAGATCACAGTGTATTATTCTGTCTGCTGCTCTACCAATGATCCTTTTAAAACATTTTTGGAAGACACTGCCCAGGGAAGTTCTTGAGTCACCATCCCTGGAGGTAGTTAAAAGATGTGTAGATGAATGAGAGACGTAGTTTAGTGCTGGACTTGGCAGTACTGGATTTGTGGTTGGACTTGATGATTTTAGAGGTCCTTCCCAACCTAAATAATTCCATGATCTATGTCAACTTTGTTGTCTCTGCTCTCAGAGCAGTGATTCTCTCCTATATTTGTATAACTTTTGCCATGTGTTAAACTCTGACTTAAAAGGCAGAGATCCTAATACATCTAGAATGCAATTGGTGTTCAAGGGGTTTAGGTATGGAATTGGATGCTTGGACTTTCACGCAGTTCTATTGTTAAATATAAAAATTCTGGGAACATCATAACAACAAAAACTGTAGGCAGATGTCCAGACCTGCACAGATTATATACATGAACATATGCTTTTATCCAATGGCTTCTACATCAGCTGAGAAAAAGAACTTCCCAGAACCTCAGTAGAGAGACACAAACATAATTTTTTTCTTTATTAGTTACAAAAAGACTTGCTAAAGCTTGACATAAGGCACTAGATTTTTTTTTTTAATTGAAAAATCTCAGCACTTATTCTAACTTCCCCATTTTGCAGATATCTAGCTTACTTCTTGGCAAACAATAATTACCCACAGCAAAAATACTCTGTGCTACTCCAAAGAAAAAAGAAGTCTTAAAAATCCCCCTCAAATATCAGATTCTAATGAACTACAAATCACAGAGATTTTTATCTCTTGCTCCGTGCTTTTAAAATAATTAAAATGTGTGTTTGCTTACTTCAATGTTTACTTTAAATCCTCAATAATCAAGGTAAAGGAAGCAAGTTTGTGTTTCTTTTACTTTGATCAAATGTTAGACTTAATTGCTTGCTGAGTTGGCTGATATAACATTACGATTTAAAAGGAAGATTACGAATGTGGCTTTGCCTGATGACTTCTGGGAAATGTTCTGAAAAAGTAAGCCTCACAGTTTGTGTCAAATGTTAATGATTTGTTTTTAAGAGTGACTTTTGTTAACACTTGTGATTAAAGTAGGGCTAGATAGAGGCAATACCACTAATAGAGAGCAGCTGGGCTTGCTATAAATGTGGTTTTCTTCTTGTGGATTGGTTAGAAACTTTGCCCTGTGGCTGGTTCTGCTCCAGTAAATGCAGATATTCAGTTAGAAATGGAGTTTTCATCTTCTTTTTAGATCCCAGCTGAAGCCCATATATTCTGATGAGAGGAGGAACTTGTTTTGTTGCTGTATATTGCATAAAACAGTTGGAGTTTTATGCAAAAGATAATGGTAAATTTTCCCAAGGGAAGAGAGGGAAGCAGAGGTATAGGGAAGGAGAGGAGATGCTCCTTTACAGCCGTCTGGCATTGCACAGTTTGCTTGATGATGTAATTATCCTGTCCTGTACTCTTTTCCAATATTGCAGGTGCACAGCATCTCAGAATCCTGTGACACGCGTGCTGCAATATAACTTTGTGTCCCCACTGCTTTTTTCAGCACTTGTTGGCTCTCAAACTTTTTATGGCAGCATATGGCTGTCTGATGTTAGCATTTCACTGTGGACAGCATGATGAAGTTCCAACAGTCTATTGCTCCCCTAAGCCTTGTGCCAGCTAAGTGGGGGTGAATTTGTCTGGCAGATGTAGTGCTGCTTCAGGAGAGCTTGACATGAATGTCTGGAATGTGAATAAGGACTCTCTCCACCTTCCCATCCCTAATTAAAATTGTACAATCTTAGATTGTGCTCCAACCCTACTTAGGTGCTGGCTTCTTTTGATTTTGAAAATACTATTATTTTTTAAATATGTAGAGTTTGGTTGTTTTGCTGTCCCTTCATGACGTCTCCATGGTTTTGGTCTCTATTAGCTCAGCCAGTGAGGAATAGGATCACAAATGGAAATTTTGAAATTGTGGTCCAATGCCTTAATAGTAACTAGCCCTATTACCTCTTTATTTAGTTTTAGTCCTATGCTGTTACAAATTTTTACTAGCTTTTGTGTGAAAGGACAAACTCTTCTTACTTTTTTTCTCTTCTGCTTCCACAGCTTCCAATATTTATGGTCTAAATATTTAGACAAATTGATAGTGTTTTAAATTGTTGACAGATATAGGCAAACACTAAATATTTTGAAAGTTTAATAAAATACCATGTGACCTGCATACCTACAGGTATTTCTTAGGGGGGAAAATATTGCAGTGTTTAGGACTATAATTTTTGTACTTCATCATCTATTTTTGGCGAAAGGAACAGAAAGTTAAGTGGAGGAATGGTGATATATCTAAGTGGAAATGTTAATATAGGTTTTGTAAAAATGTATCTATTTATGGAAATAGACTGGAACATACACATTACTTATCTCATTTAAACAACTGGTGATTTGGAGGAAGGTTGTTAACTACTGCCTGGGTTAGGAAACTGGCCTAAAATTCTCATTATTTTGGAGTTGCTGTCATACTTTAAAGCTAACTGTGCTGTGGTGATATGTTTTTTGATAGTATTAGAGCCAAGGGTAATTCACAGTTGCTCTCACATTGACCTACAATTTTCAGCCATTTGTTTAATACTTTAGAAATTTTTAAATGAGGCTGTTACAAGTATTCTAATGCATGCAAGAGGAAGGGTCAACATTAGCCACTTAGATGGAATATTAAGAGGACAAGCCCCTCACTCCTTGCCTGGAATTTTCTTAGGACTCAATCTTCCAGCACAATTGTCAGAAATTTGGTATAGTGTTGTTTGATATTTTAGTAAGATAGCAACTCAAATATTTCACCTGTCAGTTAAGTCCAGTATTTATTATGCAGTCATCATGTTTTATATATTTGTTTAAATAAATTCGTTGATGATCTTCTCAAAAGTAATGGGGTGTTTTGTTATTGCCTCTTCCTCGGCAAGTTTGTTCTGGTACATGAGTGCTCTGTTGGTTAGCAGTATGACATTTTCTATGTTAAATTCATTCTTTGCTGGTTTTGTTTGTTTGTTGTTTGATGGAGTAGCTTATCTCAAGATGCATTTAGAGACAATATTTACATCCTATTTCAGTTCATAATTTGTAGTGCTTATAAAGCTTACATGGCATTGAGGTTTCTTCTGTGGCACAAATTTAAACCCAGGAAAAAAAAGTCTATTCGGACTGTAAAGATTGAATCAAACCAAATCCTTGATAGCAGGCTTCAGCTGTATAGCTCTGAATCTGTGAAAATCACTAAGTGCCATTATGAATGCTGGAGGAAATCTAAGGCTGCAGTCCAGTGATGTCAAAATTTTAAAGCATAACAGCCTATGTAGCTCCTATGTAAAGGTCAAAAAGCTGCAAGCAGTATGAGTGAACAGATTACCAGGACCACTCTGGACAACTTATACTGTGTAGGTGACAAAAACACAGTGGAAACTACCGCTCATGAGGAGCTTCTTAGGTTGACTGAATCCCTACTCAAGGGACAACATTAATATTTATTCCAGTGGCAGAAAAAGAATCAAAGTAAGTGTTTTGCCATCTTGCTATCTTGTGACATCTTGTGGGAGTGGTTTCTACTGTCATAAAAAGTATTTTGTTTTATGTTAATTGCATGCTAATATTGACTATTAGTAGTGCTGGTCTGAGGAACAATTGAGAAACCACAGTTGCTGGTCTCACTTTCTAGTGTCTTGAAGTGCTGAATAGAACATTTGGATCAAGCCTGCAGATCAGTTATGTTTCTTGTTTCTGTTAGGTAAATGGTCACTGGAATGACTAGGAAATACGGTGTCCTGCCAAATCTGAGCTAGATAAAGCAGATATTTCTCAGCAGATAGTCTAGGGGTTTTTAAGAAAGACCAGGGTGACGGAAAAACTTTGTTGTAACTTCTGCCCTATAGCAAAAGCAGTTTATAAAAGAAAAAGATATTTTAAATGGATAATGTACTATAATATTTAGACTATTGCCATAGTCTGTTTAGCTTAAAAGAGAGACAACTGGGAATATAATGGCACTATGTTATTCTTGACTGTACCTGTCAGGACAGCAAACACCCTCCCAAATATCCTTCTGTTCTGACTGCCAGGTCTACAGAACAAATTTGATGTGGCACCTGTCTGGCTTTGAGTTAGCTACATGTCTGAGCAAGAGGTTTCCAAAGCCTTGATAGGCATGTGTCCCCTTCACTTGGGTGATGTTTTTAAACTCAGGCTTTTTCCACTGGGATCTGTCAGAGCAATGCTGCAGCTGTGCCTTTGCCTGGCTGCGTCTTGCTGCACCTTGGCTTGCTGGCTGGCCTTAGACTTACCTCATCACCATGGGCTTCTCTGGAGATCACTGGTCTTCAGGCTCACTCTGTTCAGCTTTTGTGGGTACCGTGAGTCTGTGCTCATGCACAGGTACTGCCCTTTCAGGCTTGCTGTCACACTCAGGTGCCAGGTCACCTCCCTTTACTGAGCAACTCACTCTTGATACTCCCTACTGATAGCTGCCAATATAGTTTTTAGCATAAAGATCCCCATTTTGTGGTCATGTTGGGGTGATTTGCAAAATGAAGGATTTTCTTATAGCATAGCTTTTCTTCAGTTGCATGGCAGAATTTTTATGATAAAATATATCTGTTCCATCCCCTGATATTCAAGGTTAAAGTGTATGGTGTTTGATTCTCTTCCAGTTTTTGAATCAGGGTGTTTGATGGATATAGCACTGCTCTTTTTTTCAAATGTTCTGAAGAATATTTCTATAGTGTAAGAATGCACTCTAGAATATGGATGTGCTTCCAATTATCCTGATGGACTACAGTGCTCCACAAAATCATTAAGGTAATGTTGATGACTGTGCCCTTGAAACAGACATAGCAAAACATGCATCTGATTAGGAATAATTTGGCATAACCTGGAGATAGCCAGCACTCAATTTATACACTGGCCTTTGTGAAATACATTATATAGAGATCCATACCTGTAGCTGGACCACAGAGGGTAAAGGCACCTGCAGATTAGCCCCTTTTTTCAACACCATATTCAGCACTACACTCTCCTATAAGGCAAATATGGAACCAATGCCCTTTTAGTTAATGGTCAGACAAAATCTGCATTCAGTGTTCCCTGAAAATGAGTCCTCTGTTTGGGTGCCAATACTGCCTTTGGTGTTGATGAATATATGTGGCTTCTGGCTGTGTTTAGATGTATGCTGTCTTATGTGTAATGCAGCAAGGTATAATCTGTAACAGTAACATTAGTGCTGCAGGATCCTCAGGATCGAAACCCTGACAGTCACAGGATATTTTTGTTTTGCTAGGAATGTGTTGGGAATGAAAGACAGTAAAATGCGGAAGCAACCTTTCTCATGCTGAGACTTAAGTATTGCAATGAGTAGCATGAGACTGAAATCAACAGCTGGGAAACTGTAGAGAGCAAAGGAACACAGAGTTGTTTTGGTTAGAGGGCTCAGCTGAGGAAGCAGAAGATGGGTAAGGTTACAGTACGGGAATCAGAGTTTTCTGGGTATGGAATTAGAATAGGTGTTTTCATGTTTAGTTGCTAAAAGTTCTCCTTTACCTGTTTGCAAATTGGACATGAGATTGGGTTAGTCACATTTCTTATATGAAAGAGAGAGTAGTCTGAGCCAGGTCATTTCTGATTAATGAAATGCTACAGCAACAATCTCTACACTAAGTGGTACAGAGACAGTAAAACATGAGACTGGTTACAGGCCTGCAGAGAGTCTTCAGTGGCAGTGATAGTAGTACAGCCCTGTAATCCGCTGCATAGTTCTCAGCCTGTTTTAATTAGACTTAATTCATGGCTTTCTCTAGCATTCAACCCAATGGCATCTTGGTTTAGCTACTTCCCTCTGTTTTGGCATGTATGCTTCTTGCCCATGCTTAAAGCAAACCTTACTGCTTTGTACTATCTCCATGTCTTGTTTCACATCCTTGTACAAAACACTGTGCTAGTGCAGAAGATGCCTATAAAAAGAATGTTATAGCATTGTAAGTCAGCGGGCCATATCAAATCACAGACTTTGAGCTCACAAAGGCGTAGGAAAACTTCATGGCATCTGAAAACAAACCTGGAATGGGTACGTAAAGATTATGTGTCAAACTTCAGATGTCACCAGAGTGAGAGATGTTACCAAAGGTTGCTTAGTGTTAAGTACATTTTTCAGGTGACAGTAGGAAGCTTATGGATAGGCAGAATATACAGGATGTGTAGATACTTGGAATGTAAGGACATCTAGTTTATGGGCATATATAGTTAATAGGTATTAAAGATAAAAACAAAAGACCAGAGACAGAAAGAGTAATAAACCCCACCTAAATAAACAAACACTAAGGCACAGGAGATAATAGAGACCAAAGAGCATATCTCAGATGAGGGATTGAGGAAATGCAACTGAGGGAACAACTAAAAGTCGTGGAGATTAATATTTTGTAAATGATAAGTGGGGGATGTTTATATCTGAGATATTTGAGAAGGCTTGTGGGATTATGTGAAACTTATAGTGGGATGTTATAGGGGCAATGTGGGAATGTACAAAATTATTCCATGATGTTAGGGATGGAGCCAAAGGCAGGGAAAGGGTTGGAGGTGGATTGGAGGAGAAATAAGCATGGGAAAATGGAAATAAGGAGGACTGTTGGGGAAGATGAAACAGGAAAGCCTTATAAATATGATTGCCTGACAAAAGATTTTGGGAATATGAAAACTACAGGCAACATCGAAATGAAAGCCACTTTTGAAATACCAAGTCTTAGTTACTGAACAACTGGAAAACAATGGTATGGCCACTGAAGATAATCCCCTCTTGATGGAACAATACCCTCTGCTTGCAAGCAGGTCCAAGGGTCAGAGCAGACCCTACTAGCTCAGCAGAAGGGGTCCAAAGAGTAGTTTTTAGAAGTTAAGATGTAACACTCTATGGTAATATAAGAACTCTTATAGGCTGTATGTAAATGCTATAGGATTTGTATCTTGTATTAGATTGGTTAGTGACAATTAGAATATTCAGTACAGAAGATGATTTATTGTATTGTAACCAGGACTTCAGACACTTACTTCCTTACTACTACTTCCACTCCTGCTCTTACTTCCACTCTTGCTCTTACACTCTCTCTCTCTCTCTCTCACCCGTTTACTCTCTTGCTCTCTTGGGCCTGCTCAGAGCTGAGTCTGGCAGCTCTGAGCAGTGCCCCTATACCCAAGCCCTTTACAATAAACCCCACGTGTCCCAAGACCTGCCTATAGAGATCTCTCGTCACCACCGTCTCTGTCCGGCCGTCCCGTAACCTACAGAGGACAAAAGGAGACAGTCCCATTTTAACTTGCTTGCTGGTTGCCATGTATGTTTGTCTGAGCTCTGTCCCCGATCACTGTAGTTCTTAAACACGTTGTACTTCTTAAGGATGTTCTTAAACTCCATTCCTAAGTCTTCCTAACTCTTTTCTGTGAGATCTTGTGGTGATGCCTCACTAGCATACTTTAAAGAGGACTAACTGACAAGTGAGAGAATACCAGAACCTTGAAAGACCCAAGGTTAGACCTGGTCAGGGACCAGGTTTGCAACCAAATTTAAACGAGGCCATGGGCTTGGGCTCAGACTCTGACTGCTACCCTTTTCCCAAACTTCCATTTGTCTTTAGCATACCAGAAGCCTCAAAGGTGAGAAGAACCCTCTAAGGTCCAGAAAGCACTTTAAAAAATCTAAATATATGGTCTGAGCTATGAATTACTCCAAATATTCAGGATTAATGGTAACACACAAGGGAGGCATCAAATGCCTTCAAAAGTAAGGAAAACTCACTAATACTGCAGTTGTAACAGGCTGTTGCAATGTCATTAGCAAGGTAGCACTTGTCATTAGCACTGGTCATTAGCGGTGGTCTTAAACATTGGCTGCTCTCACAAATGCAGGCATAGAAAAATAAAAGAAAATAAAACAAAAACCACCACTTCCCTCCCCCCCATAATAATCATCAAGAGAGAAAAAAATAGGCTTGAATTTATCTATCCAGTCTCAGTTTGCTTTCTCTTCCTTAGTGTACACACATTTAAGGAATTCAAAAGTTTTGTAAACCAGTCAAGACTTCCTGGGGATCACCTAGCATTTAATGAGCTCCACAAACTCTTGCAGTTATTCTTTTTTTTCTAAAGAACAGGTGATTAGTCCATTTTCTTGTACTATCAGTGATACAAGACAGTGGACATTCCATGCTTCCTCATTTATACCGTCAAAACATGACTTATGCCATTAGTTTCTGTCATTTTATGTTTACTAGTAGATTCTCACGCCATGAACCATCAGCATACTCATGTTAATTACCAAGCCTCTTCTCCAGGTCACTCTTGCGTGTTCAAGCTTTGTGGTTGTAGTTTTTGTTCTGAGAGCAATGTGCTTTCTTTCCATTATTGGAGATGGGGAAGAAAAGCATCTTCTAGATGAGTTGATGAGCAGAAGTAGGGATAAAAAAAAAAAAGTCACTTGAACTGTCAAGGACCTCTGTGCCTCCTGACACCTAAGTAAAGCTCTTTTAGTGCCTTGCTGTGTTGAGAATCAAGGTCCTTTTCCTTTCTGCAAATTGAAGTGCTGTAACTCTCTGTTGCTAAATGATCCATGTCAATTATATTTTGCTTGAATACATATTTTCCCTCAGTTCAATTGCAGGATACTGTAGCTTTTATGGTTTGAAATTCAGCTTTTGACTGGATAAATAAGTCTGGCTTACTTGCAGTCAATATTGTCAATAAGTAACAGCTATCTACCTTGCTTTATTTGACAGAGTTTTCTCCATTATTTCCCTTTCATGAAATATTCTTGTGGAATAAAACTAAAGTTAAATGAAGAAGAGAGAAATATTTTAAAATTGCCTTATATATGCAGACCAAGGTGACAGTATGGCCTTCTGGTTTTTTATGCAAGTGGTTTGAAAACAAATTTTACTTGTGCTACTGACAGTATCATTCAAATAGTCTAAAAATATTATGGTCACAGTTTCTATGCTAAAAAACTTCCCTATGACTATAATCTACTTACTGACTAATATATTACATGTATAGTGTAGCCACAGCTGCAAACAATAATGCAGGGAAAATTCCTTTCTCCTTTGAGATATTATTTCTTGCAACTGAAAAGGAGAACTGTAGGGTGTTTTGAATCAGTTGCTTCACCTATATCCAGATGACATGTTACAGATCAGATAAACAAACGTAACCTGTGAGTGATGCAGCAGTTTGTGAAATTTTGAAGGAAGTAGAAATTCTGCTTAGTACATGTTCATATTAGTCTGAAGTTCAGATATTTGGGTAGAATATTTTTTTTCAGTGATCATTTCACTAGTGATTTCTGTAAAAAAAATTCTAAGGTTTGTTTGTTTGTTTGTTTGTTGCTTTTAATATTATGTAGAACATAGAAAAGTTTCATTCTATATCCCAAGTTATTCCCAGAATGAAAATTATTTATGGATCAGTATTTTTGATATATTTTTGTAACCAAAGGCTGTCACTGGGCATTTTAATAATTTGTAAATGTAGGGAACTTAGGCAATACAAATAACATAATGTTTCTTGGGTTTTTTTAATAATTTGTATATACCCTTTGTATAGGAATAGATAATGCAGTAAATAAAACATTTAAAGTTAGGTTGTTTTATTTGGGATTTTTTTTATGTATTTTTAAGTGCCCAGGTGTAGTTCTGATCATCAGTCTAAAAGCAACCAATCTTGCAGAAATGTCAGGTCTTGTATAAATAACAGAATTATTTGCTTTCTTGAAAACTACAGTAAATGATTTCTTGTCTCTCTGAATGTGTTTTCTTTTCAAATCAACCTCATAGACTGGCAATACTTGTCTACCATACTCAAGAATAGCTGTTTGAAGAACAGACCAGATTGCATTATGTATCAGCATCTTTGATTGTTGTTCTTTTATTTTATATTACCGCAGGCCTGGGCCCTAGGGTATATCACCGTGTCCTGCAGCCACAGGGAGGAGGAGGAGAGAAGATCCAGCAGGCAGGAACTGTGCAGCAAGATTGATTTATTTAACTATTTTACAAACTCTTTTATAGACTTTTCTCTTCATAGTCTAATTGGACAAAGGACCAGCCCCCCCTTGGGGTGATTGGCTAAAATCCTGAAACATCCATTGTCAAAATATTTTCTACTATACCATAAACAAGACTTTTCAAGGTTGCAGGTGGCTTGGTTGTTTACATACTCTGCTACCTCTTCTGTGAGAGAGAAAAGTCTCTCACTGACTTAGAAAATAGCAAGAAAATCCTTGCTAGCAGCATGTTTGTATCTACAATTTTATATCGTGATCACTCGTTTCCTTAAAAATATTAACTTTTAGGGGTTTTTTAACCATCATTCTTCCCCATTAGTCTGCCTGGGTCCTACTTTTTAGGACTGATGTTCTTCCTTTTCTGCTTTAGGTAATTAGACACTGCACAGCTTTTTACCTGTGTTATCTAGCAATAAAGTAATGCTATTTCTTTATATACCATCAATATTGAGCATACAGTAGCGACTCTTAGTGCAATGGGATGCTACTGGATAAAAAGTATAGAAAAGTAAAAAACTATTCTTCTGGTCTTTGTCTCTTTCTTGTGACAAAACCAAATGTAGTGGCGGGATGGGAGTTTCTTAAACAATAAGGTGGCAAAACCAAAATTTTGAAGCCCATCAGAATGAAGGGAAGAGTTTCACACTTCAGAAAAGTAAGTTGTATATATGAGACCTGCATGACAACAGGAAATCCAGACTATGTGGCTGAGGTTTGAAAAAAGAGCAATTTGAAAAAGAAAGAGAAACCAGAGTTTCATCAGATATAAGAAAATATTACAATATCAGCACGATAATGAGAATTCTTTGTTTTAAACTGCTCTTTGTTGGAATAAATAAGGTTGTTCTGATTTTCCTGCAGGCTGTCCCTATGGCAATCATCCTCACATATGTACAACAAACATATATTGGGAATACTTTTTTATTGCCATCCAGGTTACTAATATAAAGCATCATTGTTCACTGCTCAAGAGGCAAGTACATATGTTGCTGTCCAAAGTTAAGAAAATCTGGATATTAGCACACAGTGCTGTACAAAATCTATTTTCTTCAAGCAAGTAAAGCATTAATGCATCCTTTGTAAATGTCTGCTCTTGTGAATGGACACACTGTATAGACAGTCACAGAATCACAGAATTGGTCAACCTCCCTGCTTATGGTTGGGAGGGACTACCGTGGGCATCTGGTCCAACCTCCGTGCTCAGACAGGGTCATCTTAGAGCACATTGCACTGAAATATATCCAGATGGTTCTTGAATATCTCCAGTGAGGGAGACTCCACAACCTCCCTGGGGATTCTTTTCCAGTGCTCGGTCACTTACACAGTAAAGTTCTTCCTCATGTTCAGGTGGAACTTCCTGTGAATCTGTTTCTGCCTGTTGCCTCTTGTTCTATTGGTCAGCAGCACTGAGAAGAGCCTGGATTCATCCTCTTGACACCCCTGCTTTAGATATTTATACACATGATGAGGTTCCCCCTCAGTCATCTCTCCTCAAGGCTGAAAAGTATTGTATTTTCATATGACAATAGTTAAAAAGAGGAGGAGTGCCCAAGACACATCAGAATTTAGTCTCTCTCAACTAAGGAACTCATTCTTTGTGCTATGATATGCATTATATGTGGAGTCAAAAGAGCTGCATGTATCTTCTTGCAAAATCTGACTTTACTCTGGAGATTAAGGACTAGAGGAATCTATGAAGAGTTTATGATTTCATAAAAATATTGTATAAAACATACAATCAAAAGTCTTGAGAAGAACTGTAAACACACAGAATTTCAGACTTGAGAAAAGTTGGAGAATATGTATTTAACTTCTTGTGGCAATGAAAACCATTGCGGAAAAGGAAGGAGCATGAACCATCAAAATTTGAGAAATAGATTATTGTAGGTGAGGAAGTGTCTTCACCCATTTAGGACTACAGCTCTGTGTATCTGATTGTCAAGACGATGAAGACATTTCAAATAGATGTGTCCTGAGAGTGCAGGCAGAGCTGTGACCGAGAGTAAACTCCAGGATATGTTTCAGAGAGTAGACTCTCTCTGTAGAGAGTCATGTTAACATACTTTTTCTCCCTGTTAATCTGGCCTTAATAACAACTATTTTAAGAAGCTCTGTGCAAAAACCTGCCTTGTTATGCTCATTTGTAGTCCTTGAAGAAGGAAAAAAATGAAGAACTGAGGCAGTGATTTTCAGAATAGGCGGCATCAATCATGAAACATGATCTGCCCACCCTCTTCTCTCCTTGGCATTGTGCATTATTCCACAGTAATTTGAGACTGCCATAATAATAGCTCGAAGATAGGCAGTGTTCACTAACTGCAAATCTTGTTATTGTAATATTATAAGGCACGGACATCACATAGACAATCTTAGGAATACATAATCAGTGGATGCTGGGCTTGAGGAGTGAACAAGTGGCTCTGTGGGACTTAGTTGCTGTCTAGGATTAAACAATGACAGAGGGTTAGTTAGAATAAACATATTTCCTTGCTTGGAATAAAATAATTTAGTATTAGTTTCATTAAAGTCTAATTTTGTGACAGTCACTGCTTGAATACAGTGTGGATCTTTTTGAGTAAAATGAGTTTGGACAGTCAAAGGAATACATGATTGACAAAGTAAATGTTGTCCTCAGAATTTCCTCAGTTACTGGAATGTATTTATTCAAAATACTTTGCTTGGATAAGCCTGGGAAGAGTTGGAAATGTGGTGTAGCTAAGTTTCAGAAGATGATTAGGGATCCAAGATACATCTAACGTGCAAAGTTTGTGTCCAATATAATTTGAAAGGCTAGCTACAACATTACCATACTAGAAATTGAGTACAACTATTTCTATTAAAGACTATTTGAAATGAATAATAATACAGTTCCTCTGTTTTGTAAGAGGCTATTTCATAGTTTTTCACTTAATGCACAGCACCAAGTGGTGAAAAATGACAGCTGGAAACCATAACTGCAGTTCCTTATATGTTTGCTTCATTTTTCTTTCAACTCACATCCTGAAAAAGGGAAAAAATGCAGATTTTTTTTCTCCAAGATTAGATTTCAAGCAGAAAATTCATGACTTGCTAAAAAGGCTTTGGTTAGATCACCATTTCTGTGGATTCATGTCAACATTTGATCTATCAAATTTATTTGCACAAAGGATGATGAAAGTAAACTCTGAACTTGAAAACCCATGCTATTAGGAAGTGATTATATTAATTAGACCATCAGATGTCATGTTTTTCTGCTTCACTTATAATGGATAAATTAGATCAGCTTTGAAGATAATAGAAGACTGTATAATGTGCAAGAAGACTCCTGCTTTCTTTCTTTGCTAAAATTGAAATGTACATATCATGTAAAGCACAAGGTTTTAGAGAGATAAAGGACCTGCCTGTTATTCAAAGAGCCACATGCTGCCCAGAAGAAGAGGATTTATTCCTAATTCTTCTGTAGCTAATGGTCCTGTTTGTGTCAGATTTATGATATGAGTAAGATGCAGCTATACTGGCTGAACTGAATGCCTAAAATTGTAATCAAATATACAACCAGTGAGAATAAGACATATGAAAAATAGAGAAAGAGCAAAATATCAAGGCCTACATGTTAATCCTGGAAACAGCTTATGAGAGATACCCGTTCTGCAAACACTAGCCTAAAGTATCTATGCTTTGTTACTGTTAGTGAATTGTTTATGACTTTTGCTTGTCTGTACATTGGAGGTGGAAAATAAAAAAATCCAAAGAATAATTGCTTAATATATATATGCATTACAGGTATGGTAAGAGAAAAAAACTCACCCAAACCCTGCAAACCCCGAAATAAAACCACTCCCCTTACATTCAGTGCAATATTCAGTACATATAATGAAAGACGATAATACTGCAAAAGAGCAGAACACCACATAATTATTTTCTCAGTGTGGTGGTTATTCTGAGTTAAAAGCAATACATGATAATCTTACTACTGTGTTGTGAGGGTCTTTTTAAAAGTTCTAATAAAAAGCCACTTAGGTAGGAGGCTTACTTCACCTCTGTAATTATAAATCTCATGAAAGAGTTTAATATTCCTATTCTAAATTTTGAAACCATAACCCTTGCAAAGTTGCTGATTGGTAGCAATCAACTAACGTCTTAAGAGATGTTTAGTCATGAATGTCTAAGGACTGTTCAAGATTATTGACAACAATCTGCAGCTTATAAAATTAAACAATAAAGCCTTAATAAGGCTGTGTAGATTTAAGAGGTGGATGCACTTGATTGGATTTCTTTTTCACATACCGCATAAATTTTTGCTGAAACTGTAGGCCAAGGCTAAGCCTACCTAAAAATTTATTAGGTCAAGACACCTGAAACACAACCATTGCCCTGAGCATACATCAGATGAATTAAATAACACATGCAACATAAACCGAGTTGATTAAATATCTGGCCTAAATATCTTTTCAACCTCTGCCTCCAGCTAGTTCTGGATAGCCTGGGAAAGCAAGGTGTAGGGAGGAAGGTGCTGATGCATACTGAAGTGTGGTAGGGCTGGATTACACGTATACTTCAAGCAAAGGTAAATGCGTACCTATTGAGAGACAGAGAAATGGCCTAATCTGCAGTTAGAATAAGTGCTATCTAACTTCCAGTGCTTCAAGAACAGGTATTCATCCATACTCTTGTTAACTGATGTTGATATCTTTTCCCATTCTGTTTATTTTCTAAATGACATATATGTTCCTCTTCTGGTCAGGCTCTGACACTTGTATCAGTTGATGCTCAACATCCTGGTGAGTTGATGAAGAGAAGCTTGGTACTGCTCTTTCAGCAAATGCTCTGACCCTTTTGGAGAAATGTTTGTGAAAAGGAAATCTTTGAGTAACAGAGAAAACAGAAAGTCTGAGACTTTTTTTTCTTATATAATTCTTCATTTGCCTCCCATAATTTATTTAAATTTCATATTTTTCCCAGTTTGACATAGTCCATGGGATTCTTTCCATCATTCACCACTTCAGTGAAATGTAATTTTTTTAGTGAAGTGTTGCCTTTGGCCTTAATTCTGTTCATGTTTTTAATAATATATATTCATTCAATTTCCATGTTTTCATTCACAAGCTCAGTTCTATGAAGAAGTTTGCAACATGTGCATATTCCTCCACTCGCCCCTTACAGAAGTATCTATTCAGCTAGATTTACTTTCTTTCTTCATATATTGAATAGGAATGGATTTCTGAATTCTTGCTGTTTCATGCTCACCATTTCAACTTTTGCAGCAGTACATACAATTCTTTTCTGTTTGTAGTTATTCAAACTTCTATTTCAGATATAGCTGTTATCAATGGGGCTATTTTTGGTATTAAAACACGCTTTTTCCATTGGAAATTAAGAATGAAAATTTTTGCTTTGCACACATACATACTTTTCCACATAGAGTTCATTTGTTCGATTTATTGCTTTATTTTATTTTAAAACTTGTTCAGTATTTTTCAGTAGAAAAGTAGATCATAGGACTCAAAGTAAGAAAAAAGGTGAGTGAGATCTCAGCAGGTCATCTTTATCAATCCTCTGCTCAAACCAGGGCTAGCTTCACAGTTGGATCAATCATGCAAGGTGTCATCCAGTTGAGCTTTGAAAATACTCCTGGGCAGAGGTTTCAGAGCCTCTCACAGCAACCCCTTCCTGTGCTTGACCTATGTCACTGTGAAGAATTATATTCTATTGGAATTCTACTGATGTCTTTTTTTTTTTGTTAAAACTTGTTGCTATTCATAGTAGAGATTAGTGAATCATCATTATTTATGATCATTATCTTCTGCACTTCCAGGAACTCCTTGCATCTCAGAATCGGTACAGATGTAGGAAGCCTTTTGAGTGAATGCATCACTTGCTGCAACACATTGACCTACCAAAAGATTCAAGGGTTTGCTGGTTCAGTAACTGGAATTCGTATTAATTTGAGTTTTCCTTTAGAAAGTCTTTAGCAGTTTTATGTGAGTGAATTTAACATTTGTCAAATTTCTAATGTGGCATACACAAAGCCTGTGCATTTATCAGGTTAGTTTTCTTGAATGTTAATGTGCAGGTATTAACGTCAGTGGGAAGATGAAGGTGTGATATAAATGAATGAATTCTGAATGATAGAGGGCTGTCACTTGGACATGAATCAAGACTGATCAAAGAGACTCTAAGTTTTCCCTAGTCTTAAGGGAATCAAAAAGGGAAAAGTGCTGCATATCGCCACCCACTCTCATGCTAAACAGTCTCCCAAAAGAGTTGTAATAGGAGAAAACATCAATGTAGAGCAGTATGAATCAGTTACTGAGGCAGAGTCCTCACTAGGGAAGGTTTAAGTAAGGCTTCCCTTTTTTTTTTTTTTTTTTTTTATTATTCCTCTTTTTATTTCTTATTACCAGCAAACCTGCTACTCAAAGCCAAATTTGCCTTTAATTTTCTATTGGAAGAGATAGATACTAAATTCAATTGTAGTTATTCATAAGAACATTTTTTTCTGAATGCTTGATATTTGATTTTTACATACATGTCTACTTTTTATTTGCTTGTTTTTTAAGTAGCTTATTAGATAATCTAGATATATCATTTAGCAGATAATTCAGATAAATGCCATTTACATGATCTTGTGATTACTGCTGCAGTTGCTGTGACTAAACTGAAAACTTTCTGCAACAGGACAAAGTAGTTGGTGCTATTTTTGCCATCTCCATGGTGAAAAAATAAGTCTACCCTCGAAGAGGTCATCACTCTTGTTGGGAGGTTATTGCATTTTTTGTTCTTTGCAGAAAAGGGTTGTGTCTGAGCAAATGCTACCTCAGGCTACTGTGTAAAGCCAACACCAATGGGGCTCTGAGTCACAGAATTTTCTTTACTGTTTTTATAAACTCTCTAATGATGATGGCATGACAAGTTTCCAGCTAATGGAGCTTTAATTGCTAGCACTATTTTGGGCTCATTTCTCCATTTGTAAATAGCTATCTCTGCCACACTTACTGCTGGATTCTTCTCTGTGAAAATTCACCTTCAGAAATCCAAACTAATTTAGGGATCAAAACTGAGTTTTTTGGTTGCAGCACTGAAGCATACTAACTACAGAAAAGAAACTGAATACATAATTTCTTTCAGATGTCTGCAATCCTGAAAATACTATTAAAGGTGAGTTCAGAACACTTAAAGTAATTTTACAGGTAATATATCAGTTCTAGTAGTCCATGAGGTTTATTCATATATAAAGTTACTGTAGTAAGTGCTATTCATTTGTATTGAAGAAATTATATTTTATTACATGAGATGTTTTTCTTAGAAGAGGAAAAATGAAGTTTGATATAAATGTGTATATGAGCTTATGAAATACAGTTATAGAATGGTGGTTAGCTTGTTTTTTTAGATTTATGAAAGAAATGAAAAATATTTGTATGTAAAATTAAACAGTATGAAGAGTTTTAACTCAAATTATTTGTGTACGAATTTAAAGTAGATTAGCTAAACAACTAATTCATGAATGGATGCTTCTAAGAAGAAGTAAAGAGGTTCAAATTTTGTCCACACTGAGTGGCATTGTATGTAAATAAACCTAAACACCATTTTAACTCTTAGTGGAAGTTCAAACAAGATTGTAATGCAGTTTAAAGATTCAATGATCTTATTTTTCCATGTAGCTGAAGTGTTTGAGTGTTTGGTTTCCTGTACTTGGCTAAATATACTGGAGCTATGGTATTGAAAAATTATAAAAATAATCCAGCCTCAGAATGGAATAACTTTATGTCACAATTTGCTTGTACTATGACCATATACTGTCAGGTCTGTATGATGCCATTCTAGTAAACCTTGAAGAAAAGGAGTTGAGCTGTTTGATGGGTGATCATGAATTGCTTGTAAATATGATGATATTTGTGCTAGCCTGAGCCAAGAGTCATAGTTCTTCACCTTGAATTCAGTCATAGAATATTTATGCACATTTCATCCTTATACGCCTTTAGAAATGGACACCAAAAATTGCTGTGAAAGCATCAGATTGAAACTGAGTTCATTATTTCATAGAACTACTGTAAAGAAGACAATAAGAGCTCCCTGTAGCATGGACCTGATAAACTAGTAGAAGTTTCTGGAGATTTATATATGCCAACTGACTTAATAACTCTCGTCATCAGTTGTCAAAGGGTGACAGCTCCCAGTAGACGTCTTGTCTGTAATGAGCTCTTGGCTAAAGTTTGATTTTTGAATTGGGAGTACAACTGTGCAGCTTGCTGCTCTGATGCTTGGAAACCTTTCCATTTCTTCTCTACACGCATTTGTCCCTCCACAACCATTTGCTCACAAGCCAGCAAAGTCTTCTGTCTCAGTTCTTCGTTTCTCTGTTTTATTTTTGATCCACACTTCTTTCAGCATTTGTGCTGTCAGCCTGGATAAGCTCTGCTGCTTTCAGTCATTCCTCCATGGTAGCAAGGAGAAGCACAGAGTAGTGACATCTGAGTCAATGCCAAGTGAAGGACTCTGGCACAGTACATCATTGGCAGGAGGCTACTAGTACTAAATACTAGAAGGTACTTTATGCTGCTGTGACTATTTTGCTTCTGGTTTGAGGTTTCATAATTTGGACTTCACACTGCAAGAAACTAAAGATTTATGATTCATCTTATCTGCTGCTAAGCTTACCCAAACTTTTTCTGAATAACACTGCCTTATTGTAGGTACAAAAATACTGTTAGTGAGGATCTTCTTGTTATTTTTCTAAGTCCGTGAGAGACTTTTCTCTCTCACAGAAGAGGTAGCAGGGAATGTAAACAACCAAGCCACCTGCAACCTTGAAAAGTCTTGTTTATGGTATAGTAGAAAATATTTTGATAATGGATGTTTTAGGATTTTGGCCAATCACCCCCAAGGGGTGGCTGGTCCTTTGTCCAATTAGACTATGAAGAAAAAAGTCTATAAAAGAGTGTGTAAAATAATTAAATAAATCAATCTTGCTGCACAATTCTTGCCTGCTGGATCTTCTTCTCCTCCTCCTCCCTATAGCTGCGGGACACGGTGATATACCGTAGGAACCAGGCCTGCGGTAATATTTGGTGCTGCCCGACGTGATTTGCACTCTCTGACGTGTCCTGCTGCTGCGAGCCAAGCCGAATTCCTGTAGAGGTATGCTGTTCCTTTTTCCCCCCGGGACCGGGAGGTCCGACAGAACTGAGAAATGGCAAACAGCGGCTCACAGAACGACGCTGTCGTACTGGTCTGGAAAGGTGTGTTTAGCATATTGCAAACCTCCATTCCTGAAAACTCAGTTCGGGAATTATTAGACTGGGCTACTTTAAAAGGGATTTCCATGGACAGAGATACTGCCCTGGACTTTGCCTTATGGCAGGAACTCGGCTCTGCTGTCCGACACGAGCTCCCGACTGGGGAGCCGGCAGCGTTAGGATTATACAAAACCTGGCGTTTATTATTTTTTCTGCTGACAGCCCTTGACTGTGATAGCAGGGCTGGATCGCCTGTCTCGGTGATGAGTGACGGAGGAATGTCCGAGGGGGGCCCCGCTGACTGGGCTTCTGGGGCAAGTGATGGTGGATTTGGAATAACCCCCCTGGCTCCACAGGCAGAGCCTGCGCCGGCTCACCCTGCACAGTCGCAGGACTCCGCAGCCCCCAGGGACCCCGCGCTGCCAGAGGCGGGGGGGTCAGGGCAGAGGCAGGGTGCACAGCCTGCCTTGCCGTTCGGCTGGACGGCAGCCACGGCTTATCCAGGGCCGCACATCAGCGGCTTAGCCAACTGGACGCCCAGAGAGCGTCCTAGCTCGGTTCCGTATGCACCTGGATCTAACTTAGCGGGCGTAGCGCCGGGCGTGCCCCCCCCGGAACTGCCTGGCTGTACTCCGCTGCCCTCCCTGGCGCTGGACTGTTCTGCGCAGTCGCAGAACCGAGGCATGGACCCTTTTATGCAGCATTTGCCCTTTCTGGCAGAGCTGCGAAACCTATCCCAAAGGATGGGGGACTTGCTCAGCCTGTTAGAGCGGCGAATGCCCGAGCCCGCGCCGCAAGCGGCGCCAGCGCCGGCCGTGCCGCCCGCGCCCCCCCCGCCAGAAGCGGGAGACGCAGCTCCGAGCCGAGAAACGGCGCAGCCGGCGGCGAAACCGGGAACAGCGCTGCCGCGGGAAAACGCGGAAGCGGCGGCGGCTGCTGAGCGGCGGGCAGAAGCGGCGGCGCCGGGAGAGCCCGCAGAGACCGGGCCAGCAGCGGCGCCGGGCGCGTCCGCAGAGCGCCGGCCAGAGACGGCGGCGCCGAGCGCGCCCGGGGAGCGCGAAACAGCGGCGGAAGCGGCAACCGCGCCGAACGTGGCTGCTGTGCGGGAGACGAGTGCGGCGCCGACCGCGGCGCCGGGCGCAGCCGTAGTTCCAGAGTCGGCTGCAGCTTCAGTACCGGCTCGGTCGGAACTGGCCGAGACGGCCTCCCGTAAAGAGACTGCTGTACAAACTGCCGCGCAGCCAGCTGCAGTCTGTCCTGTCTGTTCTGGCCCTGGCGAACTTAGCCAAAGTGCCTCCCCTCCCCGTACATTTCTGTTCCCTCCCAGCACCCCAAAGTTGCCTTTGCCTGATGATTCCTCGTCAGGCAGTGAGGCAGATGAGGTTCTGGCCCCAGGTCGTCAGGCGGCTGTAGCCACGCGGCGAAGAAAAAGGCTGCGCCGGTCTCGCCCCTGGACTTTTCCGGACTGCACGGTAACACTGCGTCCGACGCATCATAATCGCTTCCTAGAGTCTCTTAAGGTGCAAGCATTGGGGGAGGGTGACTGGAGGTTATTAGAAATCCTTGGACTGCCAAATAGATCTGAGGATTCTGGGGGTAACCGGGGAGCTGTTACACTCCATCCGCAGGCTGTGCCCGACGTTCAGGATGGTACTGGTTCCCCAAAAGAGATCCGAGCTTTCCCAGTGTATGAGGCTCTCCCAGATTCAGGAGAGCATGATAGGCATGAGGTAATTGCTTGGAAAGTTGCCCAGGACCTCCAATCCAAGGTGGCACAATATGGGCTGGGTTCTGCTGAGGTTATGCAAATAATAAGGGTGATAAATACAGATTTGCTTTCTCCATTTGATATCAGACACTTAGGTCAAATTCTACTTCAACCTGTACAATTTACAGTTTTTGAGACAACCTGGAGAAAGCTGGCCAAGAAGACTGCATTAGCAAATTTGCAGCTCCCTGCTGCTGATCCTAGACAGACAGCAGGAGTGGATGCTTTGATGGGGACTGGTCCCTTCTCTGATCCCAGTCTACAGGGTAACTTGCCCTCTAGCATCCTGCAGCAAGCACAACAGGTCGGCATGGCTGCCCTGTTGAAAACCATAGAGTTGTTAGCACCCAGAAAGCGATATACTGAAATAGTTCAAGGGAAATCAGAGTCATTCCTTTCTTTTGTAGAGAAAGTCGCTGCTTCTCTCGAGAAGCAGGTTGAAGATGACGGGTTAAGACAGTTGTTGTTAAGGCAGTTAGTGAGAGATAACGCAAACGAGGAGTGCAGAAAAATCATAGATGCCTTACCAGGGGATCCTGAGGTAACAGACATGGTCGAAGCCTGCGCTAAGGTGGGATCTGGGAACCAGAGAAGGTCTGCTTTGGCTGCGTTCCTGCAGCCTGTTCGCGCATCTTCTGGTCGTGAACCAAAGCAACCAAAACAGGTGAAGAAACGGAAGCGGCCTAAGCCGGGCCAAAAAGAGAACACACCGATCCCCCAGTGCAAAAGGTGTGGCAGGCCAGGGCATTGCACGGGCTACTGTAGATCCCAGACTCATGCCGATGGTCAGCCGTTGCCGGGAAACTTCCGCCGGGGTGCAAGGAGGGGGAATTGCTCTCCGATGCAGTCGCTCCCCCAGAGAGTGGCACAGGTACAGGCACAGGCCTACCCAGCCACCCTAGAGACGGCACCCAGGGATCAGACGGCACCCACGGATCAGGCGGGTTTGACGTCCACACCGCAGCCGCAGTTGTCTTAGACTCTAGCGGTATTTATAAGGTTCCCTTGGATGCATATGGACCCTTAGCCCAGGGATCCAGTGCGATGCTGGTGGGAAAACCTGATGTTGCCCATCAAGGAATCTTAGTGCACTCAGGAGTTATTGATGCTGACTTTAAAGGTCAGATTTGCGCTATGGTCTCCACGCAAAAACCCCCTGTAACTATTCCTGAAAAGACCTGCCTTGCTAAATTGGTGCCTTTTAAGTCTTGTGTCCCCAGGATAGAGCAACAAACTCACGAAGATAACGGCAGTGGATCTACGGGACTTCCGCAGGCCTTCTGGACTGCAGACATCTCTGACCAAAGGCCACAGATGACATGTACCCTGATCCTGCCGAACGCCCGTCTGCCCTGGATTCAGCTTCGAGGTTTGATTGATACGGGTGCTGATGTAACTATCATCTCCTTCTCTGCATGGCCTCCCTCATGGCCTTTAGCCCCGGTGGGATCGGCCATCGCAGGATTAGGAGGATCCACACAGAGCTATCTAAGCGAACGGCCTGTGGTGGTGAAGGACTCAGAGGGGCACACAGCTACAATCAGGCCTTATGTTGCTACCACTTCCCTTAACCTTTGGGGGCGGGATGTGTTGGCAGCTTGGGGTGTACGGATTGGGACAAATTTTTAGCAGGGGTCACTATGTGTAAGGGCGCACAGCATCCTACACTGCCTTTGCGGTGGTTGACTGACACACCAGTCTTTGAGCCGCAGTGGCCCCTACCAAAAGAGAAGTTAGACGCCCTTCATCAGCTGGTTCAGGAACAGTTGCAACAGGGGCACCTTGAACCTTCTACTAGCCCCTGGAACACTCCTGTTTTCGTAATTAAGAAGAAATCAGGGAAATGGAGGTTATTGCAGGACCTCCGGAAAGTTAATGCAGTAATGGAAGGTATGGGGGCATTGCAACCTGGCATGCCCTCTCCCACCATGATTCCTACGGGGTAGGACATCCTGATCATTGATTTAAAGGATTGTTTTTTCACAATTCCTTTGCATCCTGATGACAAACCAAAATTTGCCTTTACTGTGCCTGCCATTAACAATGCTGAACCTGCTAAGAGATACCAATGGAAGGTCCTCCTTCAAGTGATGAGGAACAGCCCAATTATCTGTCAGTGGTATGTCGCCCAAGCGTTAGCCGGAGTTCGCAAGCAGTTTCCTGATGCACGCTGCTACCACTACATGGATGATATCCTGGTGGCAGCGTCCACTCGGGACGAGCTGCTGAGAATACAGCCTCAGCTGCTCGCTGCTCTGCATGCCTATGGATTAGAGGTAGCTCCGGAGAAAGTTCAACAGCATCCTCCTTGGAAATATTTAGGAGTGAAAATTTTGGACCAAATTATCCAACGCCAAGAGGTGCAATTCCCGGATTCGATTAAAACCTTGAATGATGCTCAAAAGCTGTTGGGTGTCATCAATTGGTTACGACCTTATTTAGGTCTAACTGCAGAGCAGCTTTCCCCTCTTTTTAATTTATTAAAAGGGGACCCTGGTCTGAATTCACCTCGGGAGTTGACTCCAGAAGCGCGACAAGCGCTGCAGGAGGTCCAACAGGCTGTTTCCGCTCGTCAGGTTTATCGAGTGGATCCCTCCATTGCTATCACTGTTTACATTACTATTCCAGACCTCCATCCTACAGGTATCATTGGCCAGTGGAATGCACAATGGCCTGATCCTTTGCATATCCTAGAATGGGTCTTTTTGCCTCACCAGCCAAAAAGGACGGTGACCACAGTGTTTGAATTGGTCGCTTCTCTGATAGTCAAATGCCGTCAACGGTGTTTGCAACTGATGGCTGCGGATCCTGCAGTAATTGTCATTCCGATCTCAAAGGAATACTTTGAGTGGAGACTCATCCATAGTGCTCCTTTGCAAAGCGCGCTGCAAAACTTTTCAGGGCAGATCACTTACCATCTGCCCAGCCATAAATTACTGCAGCTGGCAAAATCGACCGTACTTTCCTTGCGGCTGAGAAATAGCCGAGTGCCGGTGCAAGGACCCACCGTCTTTACGGATGGTTCAGGGAAAACTGGGAAAGCCATTGCTACCTGGAAGGAGGGATCGGAATGGCAAGTGCTGAAGGAACACGAGTCAGGCTCTGCTCAGTTAGTTGAATTAAGGGCTGTTACCATGGCTTTTCAGCGATTCTCACAGGAACCTTTGAATTTGGTTACTGACTCTGCTTATGTAGCAGATATAACTCAACGCTTAGATTGTTCACTTCTGAAGGAGGTGAACAATGCGGCTCTGTTTTCACTGTTGCAAACTTTGTGGTCTGCGATTCAGGCTCGAGTGCATCTGTATTACATTCTGCACATTCGAAGCCACACCAATTTACCAGGGTTTCTAACAGAAGGCAATGCCAGGGCTGACATGCTGGCCAACCCTGCGTGGGTAGGGCCTCAGCCTGACAAAATTGCACAAGCCAAGGCATCGCACGGTTTCTTCCATCAAAGTGCACATACCCTGCAGAAGCAGTTCCATTTAACGCCAACCGAGGCACGCGACATTGTCAGCGCTTGTGCTGACTGTCACGGACTCGCTGCGCCTTTGCCAGCCGGGGTAAACCCCAGAGGGCTAAAAGCCTTGCAGATTTGGCAAACGGATGTAACTCACATCCCAGAATTTGGTCGGCTGAAATATGTGCACGTGTCTATTGACACTTTCTCCTCGGCTATGTGGGCTACTGCTCACACTGGAGAGAAGGGCCGTGATGTCATTGCCCATTGGAAATTGGCTTTCTCAGTCCTGGGCGTGCCAGCTTCTGTGAAAACAGATAATGGTCCTGCCTACGCCTCGGAGAAGACGCGGCAGTTTTTACACCTATGGGGTGTAGACCATACCTTTGGTATCCCACATTCTCCTACTGGCCAAGCCATTGTCGAACGCGCTCATGGTACCTTGAAGCGTGTTTTGGACAAACAGAAAAGGGGAATGCATGGAGAAACCCCACAGAGCCGACTAGCAAAAGCTTTGTATACAATTAATCACCTTACAGTACCACAAAATTCAAATAATCCTGTTATTCTGAATCATTTTCTCTCATTGCAGTCTGCAGGCGACAGACAGCTGCCCCGGGCAAAAGTCTGGGTACGGAATTTACTCACTAACCAGTGGGAAGGCCCACATGAGCTTATCGTTTGGGGTCGTGGGTATGCTTGCGTTTCCACAGATACTGGAGTACAGTGGCTACCTTCAAAATGCGTTCGCCCTGACCTGCGGCACCAGAGGCAGAACAGGCAACCTCCAAATGATGACCAGAACGCCAACCATCCAAATGGCGACCAGAATGTAGATCATCAGCCTAATGACTCTTCTGATGATGACCAGGATGTCAACCATCAGGCAGATGGTCCTTCTACAAGCAGAGACTGGGATGGTCCTTCCACAAGCAGAGACTGAATTTTGAATTCCTTGTTATGGAGTCAGATAGTTAAAGCCTTAAGGACATTTTTAGAATTAATAACTGATGTAGATTTCTATTTAGGATTAATAGTAGAGTTGTTAGCTTATAAAACAAAAAGGGGGAATTGTAGGTACAAAAATGCTGTTAGTGAGGATCTTCTTGTTATTTTTCTAAGTCCGTGAGAGACTTTTCTCTCTCACAGAAGAGGTAGCAGGGAATGTAAACAACCAAGCCACCTGCAACCTTGAAAAGTCTTGTTTATGGTATAGTAGAAAATATTTTGATAATGGATGTTTTAGGATTTTGGCCAATCACCCCCAAGGGGTGGCTGGTCCTTTGTCCAATTAGACTATGAAGAAAAAAGTCTATAAAAGAGTGTGTAAAATAATTAAATAAATCAATCTTGCTGCACAATTCCTGCCTGCTGGATCTTCTTCTCCTCCTCCTCCCTATAGCTGCGGGACACGGTGATATACCGTAGGAACCAGGCCTGCGGTAATACCTTATCATAATCTATTTTGCCCAGGGAAAAAAAAAGGGATTCTGCAGTATGTTACACTGGCCAAAGAACAGTTCTGCATGGACTGTTTGTTCACACTTTGTTACCTACTTAAGCTCTGCCTTCAGTGAGGTCAAACATTCTGGGAAGAACACAAAATTGATATTGCAAAATTATTAGCTTTTCAGTTGTACTCCAAAGCTTTTAAATCATGGGTAAATCAGTCATCTTTTCATGAATTTAGATTACTGATTTATGAAAGTGACAAGAGCTGGAGTTAAGTAATAAAATTCTGTTAAGCTCTTCATAATATATGCGAAGGAAATTATATACCTTCATGCATCTCATACTTTGAAAGGAAACACTTTTTACTTTCTGTAGTCTCTCCTTTCATTCAGACAGAAGATAAATGTGTTACTTCATTTTCCAAGACTTAATCATTCATTACATTTGTTGGACTTACATGGCAGTATTAAACACAGCAACTCATAACTTATGAGGGTTGCTGCGGTTTCCTAGATAAAATAGGTTAATTAATTCCCTGAGGGGACTAATGAGGCTGTGCTTTTTGTATAATCATGTTAATTTTCGAGTGTAAAGGTACAAACAAGCAGAAAAATAAAATAATAGATCCTCTTAAAAAGCTCTTTGATTCTGTAAAGTGCTATGTTTGTTAATTACATGGTTAATTTCATGCTAGCATTCTCTGCTCAGAATGTAACAAAATTAGTTTACCTGGGTGAATTCATATCAGTACTGACTCCTGTTCAAAGGAATCTGCTGACACTGCTTAATGAGAAAGGAATACTCTATTTTCATGGAAAGTTTGAATTAATCCATTTTGTTTCCATATACTATTAAATTATCTGACTTTTTCTGATGGACTAATAGAAGCCACCTGCAGAAACTCATTAGTTCACACTGACAGACCTAAGAAAATATATCCTGATTGGTTTTACCTTCCAGTGTTGTCTTACAAAGTTAACTGAGATTTAGTGGTATTGTATCGAAGTTCTCTAACATTTAAGTCTTTTTGCATCTACAACAATCAAACAAGTTAAATTTTTCTTCAGAAGAAGTAAATCCTGTAGAACACCCTTCCAAAGATTGGGACACATCTAGTAAGTTTTTTTTCAGACTGACTAGATATTTAGGCACCTTGAGTACTTTGATGAAGAACTTAATTTAAAGCAGCCTCCAGTACTTTAAGTGATCCATGACTTGAAAAGCACACCACTACATTTTCAATTCTTGTAATTCTGAATAAGATCATAGTTTTCATTTATTCATAGAACATAAAGAAATAAAACAGCTACCTTAAAATCAATGCTGTAACACAGCTCATTTCCTAAAGAGTCAGCTTGTGCTAAATAACACATAATAAATATTAAAATGAAATATATTCTGACCAAAACTCATATTCTGTCCTGCAGATAACAGATGTTCACAAATTAATTTTGTTTCTAAGTGTCATAGGTTAGCAAGCATAGTCCCGGAAGGGACGTCCTTGCTAAGGGGTGCTTACAGTTTCCTCTGGGAACTGATAGAACCTATCAGCTGGCCAGTTTGAATATGGACAATTCTCTAAGCCACTTAAAGTTGTGACCGCCTCTGTGATCCACACTTAAGAATAGGCAAACTCCCCCTCCAAGCCCTCTCTCGTTTCCGGCGCTGGGACAGGTGGCTGCAGGCCCCGTGTGGGGGCCAGCGGGCCCAGCCAGGCCCTGCTTGGGCCAGGCCGGGCCGGGCCACGGCCATCCTGGAGCCGATGGACCTGTTCCAGCCATGGAACCCCCCCCCACTGCCTTGCCGTGGGCAGCCGGAGCGGCTTGGCTCTCCCCCCTCTCCACTTCGATAAGAAAAATTCAACATTCCAGCTGCAAAGCTGCAAGGCCGAGGTGAGATTAACCCTTTTATTGCTGTGAAGAGCTGAAAACCTGAGGGAAGAGAGAGGAGATGCTTAAAGCTGAAATTCTGTTGTGAAGCTATGATATATCAGAGTATCCTGTTATAATTTCATGAAGATATGGGGGGTGGAGTGTTCAACTCGTAAGCAAAAGCACCTGCGCCGAGATAGGCAGATGCTGAAGCAGCTGTAATTTCATGAGAAGTTTGGACAGGGAGAGATGAACCAGATGAGGATTTTTGCTCCAAATGGGAAAGGAGAAACCTCAGTTCCTAGAGATGCTCCCAGAGATAGCCCTAACGATGAAGATGATGCAGACCCTTTGCTCCCAGGGAAGGAGAAGGGCCTCTGTTTTTGTTTCTGAATGGCTCAGCCTTAAAATTGTACCCCAAAAAACTTCAAGAGTGGACCCTCGAAAGCAGTTGCGGGAAAAGCTGCAAGTCGGGGGAAAGGACTCACACGCAGGCAGAGAGAGACTCCTCTTCCTAAATGGACTGAACAATATTTGGAAGTGGGCGGCTGTCTCGTTGTGATAATGTTTTCATAGCATGAGCAAGAAGAGACTTCTCTTTCTAAATGGACTGAACAAGGTTATTATGGAAGTGGTAAACAGACTGAACATCTCAAGGGTTGTCTTTTTACATTGTCAGTGGGAGAAGGGAGGAAGGTGGGGGGAGGAGGAGAGTTCTGAAGGTGGTATAATTTTTTTTTCCCTCTTTTAGGTTTGTTAATAAACTTCTTTATATTCTTTCAAGTTTGGTGCCTGCTTTGCATTTCTCCTAATTCTTATCTCACAGCAGATAAACAGTAATGAGTATTTTGGACCAAACCACTACACTAAGATACTCCACAAAAGCAGGAGGATATTTTAGCATTTTAAATTAAGATATAATTTCTGTCTAGGTTGTGTTTTTTTACCCCTGTAGCCTCAGTCTCTTGCTTCTGGTGGCACTTTTGGAACTACAAGCATCAGTTTTAACACTATTGCAGTTGCTGCTTCAATTGAGATGAAAACAAGTGGAAATATCATAGGTTAAGGAGTACTCTAGTCTTTAGAAAGAAAGGGGTATTTTAATCTGGACAACTGTAATTCTGCATGAAATTAACATAAATTTAAAATAGAAAAAATCTTGAAACCTCAACTAAAATAACATATCAAGTTTTAAACCACAAGATATTATAATACAGTTTTTCTTCTCTATTGGTTAAAGAACAACAAACCCCATTGCTTTTCAGGTCCCTTACTCTGACATATATCCTTGCAAAGTACATCACTTAATATTACAAACTTTTCCAATAGCTGGTATTTATATGCACTCTGCTGATATCATAAACACTCTCATATTCTCATTCTAGATGCTCTTTGGTTGCAGAATTGAACACATTTCACAGGCTTACTGTGTTCTTCGTATTTTCTTGGAACACAATTACCCAACATAAGACTGTGCTTCTTCTTTTCATTTTGTTTAGTAAAAGACCAGTTTGTTTCTTGTAGGATTTTTTGGTTTGAAAAGAAAGTTCTTGCACTATCTGAATTATAAATAGAAATTCAGTGAAATCTCAGAGTAAATAGTGTGAAAGCCTGATAAAATAGTACTCTACTGTTTTAGGGAGGTAGAAAATTAAATGGCTCCTAAGTGAATCTCAAGAGGCAGAATCATGCAAGAAGTATTTGTGCATACTTACAAAAGCCCCAGTTCATATACTCAGGAGAAAGCTGAAGAAAAACAAGGCACTTCCTGCTAAGACAGTTGCTTGTACTTCTACAAGGAAGGACTCTGAAAGAGCTGACTGGGTTCCCACTCAGGGTGGAGACAGAGGTTTACCTCTCTGACTGCAGTGCTTTGCACCCTCTGGATGTGACATCTTAAAAGCTCAATCAGCTTTGGCTCATCAGGGTGAATACTCTAAAGTGCTCTATGAAGCTGAAGCCCTTGAAATCCCATTGTTTTCTTTTTCTGTGTCTTTTTGTGATCCATGGCTGTCTCTTTCAGTTCAGTGTGAAATTCACATTTATTAAGCTTTGTTTACTTTGTGTCTCCAAAGAAGAATATTTAATTTTCTTAATATGAGGTTGATAGAATAGTCTTACAAGTGTGCTCATATGATTAACTTTTAATTCTTACCCATATAAACTTAGACATGTGATATTATGTATTCTTCAAATTTAACCTACTTTAACCTACTGCTCTACTGATCTTTTAAATTTCATACTGTTCTTTCAAGTGAAAGATAAGAATCTGAACTTCTTGTATCAATTATATGTATGTGTTGCAATGTCCCTTTAGTTTCTTATTCTGCTGTATTATTGTCCACTGCATCAAGATTTCCCACAGCAATCAATTTTCATTTCCATATTTATTCCTTCATAATCTTTTGATTTGTGACCGGCATTTCTTTTTATGAATAGGTATCTTCTGTTTGAATATTTCATATTTCACCTATACTACATTAATTAAATTGAGTCCTGTGTAAATGTCTGAATTTCAAATATAATGCAAGTTTATTATTGTTTGCTTCAACATAGTTACAGCTTAATACTGCTGCAGCCAGTTAAATCTCCTGTTAATTTGAAATGACAGGCAATTTTCATATTGATGAACTTAATAGGACATATGGTGTAAGAAGACTTTTGAAAGTTCTTGTTTATGAAAAATGTTCAGCATATGATTGGCTGTTTTTCTTAATGGTTTATGTGTTTACCTGGTTATTCCGCTGTAAAATCATAGATTCTCTTGGAAATCCTGAAGCAAATATCTTTATGTCTGACAACAGCAAATTTTGTTGGATTACATTTGGAGATGTTAGACTATGATTTCACAGTACTATTTAGTGTCATTTCTGCATTACTTGCCTATTAGTTTCCTAATCAATTATAGGGTTCATGTAAAAGGATAGAAAAAAAATTCTCCTAGAACAGGAGGGATCTCAGTTTTAACCTCTATACCTTTGTAACATGCCATTTTATAACAAGTTTTCATTCTAATGTTAACTTCTTGGAATATGGCTGTTATAGTTGTGTCTCATGATAGAGAAGAAGGCTTTGGCATCACCGCTTGGATTTGAATGGCAGATAAATAAATTCTGGAATAAAAAGAGAAGTCAAATTGAAAATGTCTAGGCTATGTCTTTAAGTTTGATGTTTCCAGCAAAGCTTCTTCAATTCCTTAGCAAAGAGAAAAGCCGCATATTTACACCAGAAAGAAAATAAGAGCAACAACAATTTCCACCCTCAAGATGGAGTGTAATATTTTGTAAAAATTTAATTAGGCTCTTGGCAATTCTTGTTAAAGTGCAACAGAAGAATTTTGGGTTTTTGGAGATATCACACTGGGTTTGAACTTCCCAGCTGACTTTTTAATATGAAAAATAATATTCCTTTTCCTACATGGATCACTTCATTCAACTTACCATTGTAGTACTGTGAAATAAACAATTCTTTATTGTCTACATGGATCTTAAATTACTTGCTTGTTTCACTATAGCAAAAAACACTATCCATTCCTGGAAAAAAAAGAAATCAGAAAATCCTAGAAAATCATGAAACCTCGAAGCAAAACCCAGACTTACATTATGTGACAATTTAAGGGTCAATAGTATCTGAGTGTGGAATTACCCAGAATGGTGACAACAGTTATTCCAAGAACCAGGCAAAATAGCAGTATCAGATTTGGATCCTCGTCTCATGAGCAAAGGAATTTATGCTTTCCTAAGTTCTTTCGAAAATTGATTATGTAAGTGTAAAGCTAAGAGTCTTGATGCTGAAATTTTTCAACTGGAATTATGTGATTGTATCTAAACAAAGCTTCCTAAGCACAATTTGAACTTACGGTCTTTCATTAGTCAAATGGAAGAATGTTCAAACCTGATGTTCTATAAATCAATAGCAATTCTTTTGTAAAACGACATAGATTTAATTAAAAGTTTCACATTTTTAGTACCACTTCAGATATTCTGATATTCACAAATGTATGGAATGTCATGGCTTCTGTTCTTTTTTATTCTTTGGGGAAAAATAGTGGTGTTTGTTAATAAAGTGGAAAGATACTTTGTTCTCAGGGGGAAACATTTTTTAGCTCACTGAAGATAATTGCAAGCCATGCTATCAGGATTTATTGACTTGAGTTCCACAAAAAATACAGGTTTGAATTATCTCTGCTGGGAACTTCTTTAAAGGGATATTATTGTTATTAAAAGTTGTCAGATTTAGTCTGAGAACTGTACCCAAACAGAAAATTGCAGAATTACATTGTTCAGACTTGCTGAAGGCTATTCAGTTGTGATGACACTGATTATTAGAACTGCCTGTTCCTTTTTCTATGGTAAACTGCACACCCTAAATTATACTGCAGGAAATTTTTAATGTTTTTCAAGATATCCAAATTACTGTTAAAATTATATATAATTTGCTGTATGAATTGTGGAGTTATCTTCCAGATTACTTGTTTCTACTGCAGAATGAAAGTGTCTTGCTCACTTTTACTCCTGAAATCCCAAATTTCACATCTTTTATTGTTTAATATAAAATTGCAGGCCTAAATCAATTAAACTTTTTTTAGAAAAGGAGACTAGATAGAGTAACTAGTGGCTGTATTTTGTTCTCAAGGTTGAATTCAGTTGAAAGTAATATATTTTTATGAAAAAGAAAAAAACAAAAAATAAATCCATCAGAATCCTTCAGCATGTTCTATTGTGCTGCAATAATACTACATCAAATTGCTTTGCAGAAAAATGCAAAATAAGTATATTTGAAAAATTTTTCAAAAATGGTTAACCTACAGAATTGCAAATATATACACTCCAGTTATTATTAATGAAAAATATGTCTCTTTGCAAAGATAATAATTTATCTAAACTCAGGGTTCATTAAAAATAAAGAAGAGGATTGAGGATTTAGACTACTTTTTTCATTAATTAAGAGGGATACAGTTATAACTACTACAGGGCTTCAAAAGTATCAGTGGTTGTGGTCAGCTAGAATGAGAGCAAAAATGAAATGATTCCCAGAAAGGAAAAAAATAAATGTTGTTGCTAAGAAATGATGAAGACCCCTGCAATACCCACAAGATTAAAAATAACAGAAGGGGTCTTACTAAAAGAACTATTATACTGTGAAATTAGTTTTTCATATAGATCATCCAATCATAATAGCAAATTAAATAGTGTTTTCTGAGATTATTTGATGAGTAATTGATGGAATGTGTTTAACAGAGAAATGTTATCTTCTGCTGCAGCTCAGAAAATGAAATTTTGGATGAAAATTTTGTATCTGGGGCTTCCAATACCTCAGAAGAACCAACAAAATAAGAAGAATATTTTGCCTCAATGTCCAGATGGAGATCAGTCACAAGTACTGTCCCTCAGAGGTCTGTATTGGGACCAGTCCTGTTTAATGTCTTCATCAGTGACATAGGCAATGGGATTAAAAGTACCCTCAGCAAGTTTGGAGGTGACATCAAGCTGAGTCGTACAGTTGACATACCTGAGGGACTGGATGCCATCCAGAGAGACCTTGGCAAGTTTGAGAAATAGACCTTGTGGAATTAATGGGGTTCAACAACCCCAACTCTCGCAGCCTGTACTCACAGGAGAGGGGCTTCATCCCTCTGATCATCTTCATGGTCCTCCTCTGGACTCACTCCAACAGCTCCGTGTCCTTCTCATGTTGGGGCTCCCAGAGCTGGATGTGGCATTGCAGGTGGGGTCTCACCAGAGCAGAGCAGAGGGGCAGAATCCCCTCCCTCACCCTGCTGCCCACGCTGCTTTGGATGCAGCCCAGGACACGTTTGGCTTTCTGGGCTGTGAGTGCACAGTGCTGGGTGGTGTCCAGCCTCTCACCCACCAGCACCCCCAATTCCTTCTGGGCAGGGCTGCTCTGATTTGTTCATCCCCCAGCCTCTCTTGATATCAGGGGTTGTCCCAACCCAGGTGCAGCACCTTGCACTTGGTCTGGTTAAACCTCGTAAGATTCCCACAGACCCACTCATCAAGCTTGTAAATGTGGTCAGTAATGAGTTAGAAAAGGAGAACAAAACATGCCCTGTTAAGGGAAATGATGTATCTCTGGGAAATACTTATTAAAAATACCACACAGGTCCTTTTTTAACATGAGTGTTGCGTATGTTGGGGCTTTATCTGGGGCACAGAAGAATCATAAAATATAATATAATATAATATAATATAATATAATGTGATGTGATGTGATGTAATATAATATAATATAATATAATATAAATGAATATATTAAAGGAAAACTAAACCCCAGTATCTTTTGAGTTAAAAAATCAAGGTCACAGGTAATGCTCATGTTTCCCTTTGCTCCTCTGTTACCTGTGTCATGGTTTCAGGACAGAACTCGAAGAGAAAATACAAGACCATGCTCTGGCCATGTGTTCACTCTCAGTGGTCTATTTATGACTCATTAACATTATATATTGAAAGCACTTAAGAAAGAACCACAAGCACTGGAAATTAGAAAAAAAAAAAACAACATATGACACATTTGCCATTGTAAAACTGATTATTGAACACTATCTTCAACAACTGCCCCACGCACATCCCCCTGGATTTACCCTTGCTGGTACCCTTCAAGCAAGGAGGCATCTACAACTCGTGAATTCCTGAAGCATAACCCAGCAAGCACATAACCCAGAAAGAGATGCAATTTTTATCTTTGTTTAGAAAGAGCCGGCTATCATATTTGTTTGTTGTACTTCACATAAGACTCATTATCAACATCAAATGCCTGTAAAACCAAGATGAAAGGAACAGACAAGCATTTTTCTTTTTTCCATGAAAACCTGGTATTTAACTTTATGTACCAAATCTTTATTGGATAGAAATCAACAGAGTCCTGTTATGAACTGTTGAACTATGTGCCTTTCAAAAATTAAAGCTTTGAGACCATATCTCTGAATTAAATATTTTTGTGTCTTTCTCTCCTTAATTTCAGTTTATATTCTATTAATATTTTCTTCCAGGTGCAAAGAATGCCACTCCAGAATCAGTTTTCTTTTAAAATGTCATCTTCATTTTAATATTTAATACCTTGCTAGAAACTTACTTATTACATTGTATAAATGAAATAGCACCTTCAGGATTTCCTCTAACTTTTAAATGTAGCAATAAAACAAGATTCTTACAGCTTGGCTAGACATTTGTATGCTTACTACTTAAAATTCTATTACACTCCCAAAATGTGATGTATACAAACTCTCCTCTTAGCAGTAATCTACTTATCTGTTACTACAGTCCTTGTTGCAGTCACTCATCTAGTGTACTTTTTTTTTTTTTTTGCATTGCCAATATAAAAACCAGGAAAATATGTGAGTTAAAATCACTAAGCAATATATTAATTTGCCATAGCTGTCTTTATTTATGTTTTTCAGCAGTTTGATGAGCAATCAGCTACTTAACAGTAAACTCTAAGCACTTCAACATGCATGTGACCGTTTTCTGACTTAAAATTTTAATGCAGCATCTTAAAATCAATTATCTGCTGTGCTCAGATTTCAAGATTTTTTTAGGAGAGTGGATAAGAACTCACTAGATGTAATATGGTGGTGAGTGTTTAGTAATTACCATAACAGCAAGATGCTAGTGAGCCAAAATATGTTTTTATCTGCTGCAGCTTGTTTATTCCAAATTCTCTAGTTACACCTACGTTAAGGAGGGTCTTGTAATGACTGGATGCTTTCCTCTGGATTTTTTTTGTCTGTCTGTATTCTCATGCATAACTGATATTCAGCTATGGCATTTATTGAAAGAAATTCTTACTCTTATCTCTTAAGAAGAATAATTTCCATTCCTGGAGTTTTGTGCATCTACCTAAAGGTGATTTTTCTTTTCCTCACATAAAACCTTTAAAATGTATATTGAGTTATAAAATTAAAATAGATTCTGTGGATATGTACAGAAGTGGGAAAAAAACCAAACAAAACCAAACACCTGAAGGATGTCTAACTTACCTATCCTTTTACTGATGTCTATTTTCATTTCCATGTCTGATGAAGAAGGAAAATACACATGGTATGTAGCTAAGCAGTTTCTCTTTTCCATCTAGAGATGGTTTTTGCAACTTTTTAATTCATCACATAAAAATAACTGCAGGAAAAAAGTCCTTTGACTCATCTGAATTCAGAAGACAACTGAGAACTAAGCCCATCTGAAGTGAAAAAGACAGAGTTAATATCACTTTGCTTTCAATGCTGAATATATCTCTGTCTGTCTATCTGTTTTATTTACTTTTGTGCTACTCTAAAGTATTCTGTACTAAAGATTATTTGATATAGAGAAAGAGAGGGACAGAAGACCGACATAAAGTCATTGGTCACATAGTAACAAATATCTTTGTGACTGATGGACATGAAATCGAGCAGGTAGAAGGAAACTTACACAATAGCATGCCAGTGGAGTAGCTGGTAACTTGGTATCCCTGGGTATAGTGTACATTTGGAATGGGCAGCATTGTACTGCTGCCATATTGTGCTCCTGCCAGAAGAAAGCAGTAAGGGTTTGTCGTGAGTCTTGAAGTGTTCTCCCATTCAGAATTGAATTGTCGGTCCTGAACATTTGGATTACACATACCTACCGCGACAAATAAGTATGTTGGGGTTTTTTAGTTTCTTTGTTTGTTTGTTATCCTTTATTTCCATTCCTTTTTTTTATTTTTTTTTTTTTAAGGTAGGAAATTTTGATGTGCTTAAAAAAGAAAGTAGTCCACAAATAACTACTACATAATATATGAAAAAATTTTGAAAATACTATGACCAAGTGCTATGATCCAGATTAAACCCAGAAAAGAAAAGAAAGCTAAGTCTCTGAGCATAAACCGGAAAGAACTTAGAAGGTTCAAAATGTCCCCAGAAATGAGATTAAAACCAAGCAAGGTTAGGTGTTGTTGCCAAAAAATGGATGTATTTTATTTAATAGTAAAAGAGGCAAAGAGAAGGGAAGAGAAAAGAAAGAGAGAAAGAAAAAGAAGTGTGTGTGGGGGTGGGGGAACAGGGAGAGGTGACAGGGGTTAAGTGGAAGCATATCACCCATCCGAGGGTCCCAACGACGTCTCGTTGCTCCCCTCCATCCGGCCTGCTGGTGGTGAGGGTCCCCCGTCGCCGCTGTGGCCACGCCGCTACATGCTGCCACACCACACGCCGCCACACGCCAAAGAGTGCAGACTTCCATGGATTAATAGACACTTCGGGCCAGGTGGGAACGTCCACGTGCCCCTCTTGCAGGGGCTAGCTGGACACACTGTCCCTTGCAACACTGAGTGTGTGTTGCATCATCTCTGGTGTTCTGGTGCAGGGTCTGGGGACCCCTTGGCGGGGGGCGCCTGTGATGGGCCATGTCACCCCCTTCTGCTGTGGATAAGCTTCCTCCCCCCTGGTGAGGACCCCTCAGCTGGGCTCCTCTGCACAGTGGAGGATGGGCAGTCACGGCACCTCTGACCACAGGCTTTTCCCAGATACCCAGAGCCTCTCCTCCCTCCACGCCTTGGTGCGAGGGTCTGTGCGAGCCTGGCAGCTGATAGCCCTGGGGCTGTGGTCCTCATCCTGGAGGTGTTAAGCCTGTGCTCAGTGAATGTCCCCAGCCCTGAGTTGTTACTTTATCTTCTCTTCATCAGCGAGCAGTGTCAGGCCTCAGTCAGGGCCCCATCCAGGGTGCGGTAGTCTTCTCTGCAGCTTTTGTAATACAGTTTTAAAAGTCCTTCAAGAACACGTTTAAGTCAGAAAAGAGAGTATTTCAGTCTCTGACACCATGGTTCTAAAGTTTCCTGTTCCTAGCGTTAAGTTGTTAAGTTGTGCCTGCCGCATACCACTTTGAGAGTTTGTATCGCTGGTAATCCCATTTGACAGCGTTTGGAGATGATTGTTACATCGCCAATGATACAATGGGATACATCTCTGGCTGAAAGGGCCTCGGCCTGGTGGGCCGTGTTTGTAACCCTGTCTCCAAGGGCCCTGCAGACAGCATGACAGATGCTGCTTTCATATTTGAAAAAAAAAGGGGGAATTATTGTGGTGGTCAGCAGCTGGCCTGAAGGCCTCACAATAAGAATTAATCCCATTTTATAACTCCCTGCTTTATAACTGAAATAATTAAGACAGAACTGAAATTCTAGGAGTACCCTGACCGGTAGGTTATGCAATCTGACCAGTGCGGACTGTTGGAGAGCAGGCCCGGGCCGCTGGGGACGCAAGCAGCGATGGGCTGGATGGCTGGGTGGCAACTGGTTCAGCCCATAGGGATCGACCGCGCGCACCTTTAGCTAAGGAAAGGACGACTCCATAAAAGTTGGCTGCTGTGCATGAAGCCAGCGTGTCTTGTCGCTTGTCTGTCTCCGAAAGTGCGACACTTAGCCACTGCAATATTTCTTTCTTTCTTTCTTTTTCTTGCAAGTTGTGCTGATTGTCTCTTGCCCATCACTGGACAGCCCTGAGAAGAGCCTGGTTCTCAGCTCCCTCGCCCTGCCGGCCACATTCCTCCTAAGGCAGCCCAGGCAATCTTTGCCCTGCGTCGCTGCAAGCGCACCTTGCTGTCTCACGTCCGTCTTGTCAAGCGTGACCCCCCAACGGTTTTCCGCGAAGCTGCTGTTCCTTTGAGCAGCGCACAGCCTGAATTGGTGCATGGGGGAAGGGAAGGGGGAGGAAGCACGGCAGGTTCTCTGTCCGCCTCTCCCCTTTAGGGCGGCTGGGCGGTTACCGTGCTCCTCCATTACGGGGGCACTTGGGGGGGAGGGGGGAGGGTCACCATCCTCCTCCCCCCTATGGGGAAGGCCTGGGTGTCTCCGTTCTCCTCTCCCCTATGGGGGACCAGGGAACCTTCATCCGCTCTCCCCTTTCGCATGGCTTGGGGGTCTCCGTCCTCCTCCCATTTTGGATGGGGAGTGGGGAGGGAGGACTATGGGGGTCCCTAACTTTGGCCGAGGGGTGGGAGATTCTCCGTCCTCCTCTCTTTTGCGGGGGCCGGAGGCTTCGCCATCCTCATCTCGCCTTTGCGGTTGCAAGGAGGTCTCATCCTCCTCTCGCCTAGGGAGAGGGCTCAGGGCTCTCCATGCTCCTTTCCCCTGTCGGGGACCAGGGGACCAGGGGACCTCTGTCTTCGTCTCCCCTGTGGCAAGGCCAACCTTGTCTCTGTCCTCCTGTCTCGTGGGGAGGGCCGGGGGCTTTGTGATTTGGTTTCATTTTCAGCACTTTCATCATTTTCATCAAGTGACTCATTGAGATAGCAAATACCAGTCAAAGCACTTCATGCATTGTTAAGTTTGAGATATGCCAATTTTTTAATGTATTTATTTATTTTTAGGGGGGGTGCTCGAGGGGCGGAGCGCAAGGCAGGCGGCACAGGCTCTCCGACCCCCTCCGATTTTGGGGTGCCGGCACGGCCTCCATCCTCCTCTGATTGGGGCGGGTGGGGGTAGTCTCTGCCCCCCTCCGATTTTGTGGGCGCGGCACTGCGACCATCCTCGCAGCTCCCGGCCCTTCTCTGTCCTACTTACCACTGCCGGGCCGGGGCTGCTGTCTGTCCCCCTCCGACTTGGGGGGCCGATGCGGGCTCCATCCCCCTCCTATTTTGCGGGGCCCGGCACTCTCTCCTTCCCCCTCTGATTAGGGGGTGCGGGGGTGCTCTCCATCCCCCTCCGATTTGGGAGGGGCGGCTCTTCGTTCCCCTTTAATTCGGGGCTGTCGGCGTGGCCTCAGTCCCCCTCCGATTCGGGGCGGCCGGCGCAGGGACCCGGCGGCCAGAAGGGGCTCCCCGGCTGTGAGACAGACGGGGCAGCGGGAAGAGCTGCCCGCAGCCTTTGAGCTGTGAAGAACAGCGGGATAGCCGTGCTTGGTCCGGACCTTCCCTTCTATTTTTTTTTTTTTTTTTTGGGGGGGGGGGCCAGGGGCTCTCTGTCCCTCTCGGCCCTTCTTTTCTTTTACCTTTGGTGGGCTGCGGGTGGTGTCCGAACTCTTCCGATTTTGTCCCTCGTTGCCCCGGCGCTGCTGGGGCCCTACCTTTGCCGAGCCGGGGTTGCTGTCCCTCGTTGCCCCGGCGCTGCTTGAGCCCTACCTTTGCCGAGCCGGGGTTGCTGTCCCTCGTTGCCCCGGCGCTGCTTGAGCCCTACCTTTGCCGAGCCGGGGTTGCTGTCCCTCGTTGCCCCGGCAGTTGCCTGTCCCTACCTTTGCCGAGCCGGGGTTGCTGTCCCTCGTTGCCCCGGCAGTTGCCTGTCCCTACCTTTGCCGGGCCGGGGGTGCTGGCACTCCCCCTCCCATTTGGAGGGGCCGGCGCAACTGCCCGAGAAGGGCGGCGGCGAGAAAAGGCGCAACGGCGGCGAGAAGCGGCGCAGCGGCGCATCCCATCTCCCTCCCGGCCACCCCCCGCACACCCGCCCCGGCCCAGGGCTCCAGGGCCGCGGCGCTGAGGGCCGGGCCGCTCCCGGGGCTCCGGCCCCGGGGCTTCTGCTCCTCTCCGCCCGCTCCGCTCCGCTCCTCTGCTGCCACCTCCGCGCCGGGACCGCAACTGAGGCCCCGCCACCGCCGCCGCCGCCTTATATAGGCAGCCTAAGCCCCGCCCCCTGGGCGGCAGCCAATGGGAATCGAGCGCCAAGGTTCCACCTTGTGAGGAAACAGTGAGGGGCGGGGCCAGAACGTAGCGGAGCGATCTGATTGCTCGAGAGGTGGCAGGTCAATGACATCACACCCCGGGCATTACCAAAGCTCAGCAAAAATGAAACCCTATAAAATATAAAAATTAAATAAAAAACGCCACCGGAGTGTGGCATTCAGCAGTGGCCGCTCTTGACTTGGGCCAGGTGCACCAGGGCATTTCTCCTCCGAAATATCCTGCCTGCCCAGGGCACCAAAGCTCCTGTTCACACGCGGTGGTTTGCATCCTTTTGCATTGATATCATTCGATTCAACGCTGCCCTTAACTCCCTGCTGGACGCTGCAAAGAGCGGTCTCAGAGCCCCGACAGCCCTCGGCTCTCGAGTGGTTATTCGGAAGCGTTGTCACCCAAGGGGAACCTCACGGAACCGAGCGTCCATTGTGACACAGCGGGGCCTCGACAAAGCAAATATCAGCCAAGGCATTTCGTGTGCTGTTAAGCTTGATTTCTGCCACTTTTATTGCGTTCAGGCGCCCGGGGGACGCTCGAGGGGTCTCCGTCCCTCCGTCCCTCTCGCCCCGGCAAATGTGTGTGGGGGCTGGGGGCCAGGGGGGCTCCGTCCCTCTCAGCCCCGCGGGTGACCACCCCCAGCATCCCCTGGCGTGACAGGGACAGAGATCCCCCCACTCCCCATCGTTCCCCAACAGGAGAGGCCTGAAGACCCCCCAGGACTCCCCAGGATGGAGAGGAACGGAGACAGTCCCGGGCCATCCGTGCTCCTCACCCCAGCTGAGGCCGGGGGGGCTCCAGCCTCCTCTCCCATGCGGAGGGTGGGGGCTTTGGGATTCGTTTGCATTGCAAGCGACTCGCTGGGAAAGCAAAGATCAGTCAAGGCATTTGATGCGATTTTTGCCAATTTTATTTTCTTTTACTTTTGGCGGGCTGTGGGTGCTGTCCAAACTCTTCCGATTTGGTCCCTCGTTGCCCCGGCGCTGCTGGGGCCCTACCTTTGCCCCCGGAAAGTGCTGCCACCGAACCAAACGGGGGAGGTGTCCCACCCGGCCACGCTGCGTTAAACAAGTGCCCTCCAGCCCCTCCGTGCCCTGCCTCCCACAGCTGCAGAGCAGCGCTTAGCACTGGCCACCGCAGGACCGTGTCCAGCTGCTGCCAAGTCTCTGGCCGCTGCTGAGCCGCTACTAGCGGGCATTCTGTGACCATGCCGGGCAGTGCTGGCCACGAAGTTTCTGTGGAAACAGAGTGTCCTGCAGCTGTATCGAACGCGCCTGCACAGCCATCACAAAAACGCTCGCCCAAGACAGACACGCTATCAGAGGCGGCCGATCCACGCTTAAGTGTCATGCCTGGAAATAACGGTGGACCAGGAAGTCCTAATGTCGCCGCTGCCGCGGCAGCAGCAGCAGCAGCCACGCCGCTATTACCGGAGCTGGAGCTGTCCCCAGGATGTATAGCAACAAAGGACGCGAGAGAGACCAGAAGAGAGACCCAGGGCCATCGCTCCCCTTCGGAACACCGCAATATCGTCACCGTCGCTACACTGCTGACCGCCCCGCCTGGACAGCACCACAACCAGACGCACTTGCGCGAGCAAAAGCCTCGCATGCCTTCTTCCATCAAGGTGTTCGAGCTCTAAGTTTCCCATGTGTTACAATCCGGTTTAGACCCAGGAAAGCAAAGCAAGCTAAGTCTCTGAGCATAAACCGGAAAGAACTTAGAAGGTTCAAAATGTCCCCAGAAATGAGATTAAAACCAAGCAAGGTTAGGTGTTGTTGCCAAAAAATGGATGTATTTTATTTAATAGTAAAAGAGGCAAAGAGAAGGGAAGAGAAAAGAAAGAGAGAAAGAAAAAGAAGTGTGTGTGGGGGTGGGGGAACAGGGAGAGGTGACAGGGGTTAAGTGGAAGCATATCACCCATCCGAGGGTCCCAACGACGTCTCGTTGCTCCCCTCCATCCGGCCTGCTGGTGGTGAGGGTCCCCCGTCGCCGCTGTGGCCACGCCGCTACATGCTGCCGCACCACACGCCGCCACACGCCAAAGAGTGCAGACTTCCATGGATTAATAGACACTTCGGGCCAGGTGGGAACGTCCACGTGCCCCTCTTGCAGGGGCTAGCTGGACACACTGTCCCTTGCAACACTGAGTGTGTGTTGCATCATCTCTGGTGTTCTGGTGCAGGGTCTGGGGACCCCTTGGCGGGGGGCGCCTGTGATGGGCCATGTCACCCCCTTCTGCTGTGGATAAGCTTCCTCCCCCCTGGTGAGGACCCCTCAGCTGGGCTCCTCTGCACAGTGGAGGATGGGCAGTCACGGCACCTCTGACCACAGGCTTTTCCCAGATACCCAGAGCCTCTCCTCCCTCCACGCCTTGGTGCGAGGGTCTGTGCGAGCCTGGCAGCTGATAGCCCTGGGGCTGTGGTCCTCATCCTGGAGGTGTTAAGCCTGTGCTCAGTGAATGTCCCCAGCCCTGAGTTGTTACTTTATCTTCTCTTCATCAGCGAGCAGTGTCAGGCCTCAGTCAGGGCCCCATCCAGGGTGCGGTAGTCTTCTCTGCAGCTTTTGTAATACAGTTTTAAAAGTCCTTCAAGAACACGTTTAAGTCAGAAAAGAGAGTATTTCAGTCTCTGACACCATGGTTCTAAAGTTTCCTGTTCCTAGCGTTAAGTTGTTAAGTTGTGCCTGCCGCATACCACTTTGAGAGTTTGTATCGCTGGTAATCCCATTTGACAGCGTTTGGAGATGATTGTTACATCGCCAATGATACAATGGGATACATCTCTGGCTGAAAGGGCCTCGGCCTGGTGGGCCGTGTTTGTAACCCTGTCTCCAAGGGCCCTGCAGACAGCATGACAGATGCTGCTTTCATATTTGAAAAAAAAAGGGGGAATTATTGTGGTGGTCAGCAGCTGGCCTGAAGGCCTCACAATAAGAATTAATCCCATTTTATAACTCCCTGCTTTATAACTGAAATAATTAAGACAGAACTGAAATTCTAGGAGTACCCTGACCGGTAGGTTATGCAATCTGACCAGTGCGGACTGTTGGAGAGCAGGCCCGGGCCGCTGGGGACGCAAGCAGCGATGGGCTGGATGGCTGGGTGGCAACTGGTTCAGCCCATAGGGATCGACCGTGCGCACCTTTAGCTAAGGAAAGGACGACTCCATAAAAGTTGGCTGCTGTGCATGAAGCCAGCGTGTCTTGTCGCTTGTCTGTCTCCGAAAGTGCGACACTTAGCCACTGCAATATTTCTTTCTTTCTTTCTTTTTCTTGCAAGTTGTGCTGATTGTCTCTTGCCCATCACTGGACAGCCCTGAGAAGAGCCTGGTTCTCAGCTCCCTCGCCCTGCCGGCCACATTCCTCCTAAGGCAGCCCAGGCAATCTTTGCCCTGCGTCGCTGCAAGCGCACCTTGCTGTCTCACGTCCGTCTTGTCAAGCGTGACCCCCCAACGGTTTTCCGCGAAGCTGCTGTTCCTTTGAGCAGCGCACAGCCTGAATTGGTGCATGGGGGAAGGGAAGGGGGAGGAAGCACGGCAGGTTCTCTGTCCGCCTCTCCCCTTTAGGGCGGCTGGGCGGTTACCGTGCTCCTCCATTACGGGGGCACTTGGGGGGGAGGGGGGAGGGTCACCATCCTCCTCCCCCCTATGGGGAAGGCCTGGGTGTCTCCGTTCTCCTCTCCCCTATGGGGGACCAGGGAACCTTCATCCGCTCTCCCCTTTCGCATGGCTTGGGGGTCTCCGTCCTCCTCCCATTTTGGATGGGGAGTGGGGAGGGAGGACTATGGGGGTCCCTAACTTTGGCCGAGGGGTGGGAGATTCTCCGTCCTCCTCTCTTTTGCGGGGGCCGGAGGCTTCGCCATCCTCATCTCGCCTTTGCGGTTGCAAGGAGGTCTCATCCTCCTCTCGCCTAGGGAGAGGGCTCAGGGCTCTCCATGCTCCTTTCCCCTGTCGGGGACCAGGGGACCAGGGGACCTCTGTCTTCGTCTCCCCTGTGGCAAGGCCAACCTTGTCTCTGTCCTCCTGTCTCGTGGGGAGGGCCGGGGGCTTTGTGATTTGGTTTCATTTTCAGCACTTTCATCATTTTCATCAAGTGACTCATTGAGATAGCAAATACCAGTCAAAGCACTTCATGCATTGTTAAGTTTGAGATATGCCAATTTTTTAATGTATTTATTTATTTTTAGGGGGGGTGCTCGAGGGGTGGAGCGCAAGGCGGGCGGCACAGGCTCTCCGACCCCCCTCCGATTTTGGGGTGCCGGCACGGCCTCCATCCTCCTCTGATTGGGGCGGGTGGGGGTAGTCTCTGCCCCCCTCCGATTTTGTGGGCGCGGCACTGCGACCATCCTCGCAGCTCCCGGCCCTTCTCTGTCCTACTTACCACTGCCGGGCCGGGGCTGCTGTCTGTCCCCCTCCGACTTGGGGGGCCGATGCGGGCTCCATCCCCCTCCTATTTTGCGGGGCCCGGCACTCTCTCCTTCCCCCTCTGATTAGGGGGTGCGGGGGTGCTCTCCATCCCCCTCCGATTTGGGAGGGGCGGCTCTTCGTTCCCCTTTAATTCGGGGCTGTCGGCGTGGCCTCAGTCCCCCTCCGATTCGGGGCGGCCGGCGCAGGGGCCCGGCGGCCAGAAGGGGCTCCCCGGCTGTGAGACAGACGGGGCAGCGGGAAGAGCTGCCCGCAGCCTTTGAGCTGTGAAGAACAGCGGGATAGCCGTGCTTGGTCCGGACCTTCCCTTCTATTTTTTTTTTTTTTTTTGGGGGGGGGGGGCCAGGGGCTCTCTGTCCCTCTCGGCCCTTCTTTTCTTTTACCTTTGGTGGGCTGCGGGTGGTGTCCGAACTCTTCCGATTTTGTCCCTCGTTGCCCCGGCGCTGCTTGAGCCCTACCTTTGCCGAGCCGGGGTTGCTGTCCCTCGTTGCCCCGGCGCTGCTTGAGCCCTACCTTTGCCGAGCCGGGGTTGCTGTCCCTCGTTGCCCCGGCGCTGCTTGAGCCCTACCTTTGCCGAGCCGGGGTTGCTGTCCCTCGTTGCCCCGGCAGTTGCCTGTCCCTACCTTTGCCGGGCCGGGGGTGCTGGCGCTCCCCCTCCCATTTGGAGGGGCCGGCGCAACTGCCCGAGAAGGGCGGCGGCGAGAAAAGGCGCAACGGCGGCGAGAAGCGGCGCAGCGGCGCATCCCATCTCCCTCCCGGCCACCCCCCGCACACCCGCCCCGGCCCAGGGCTCCAGGGCCGCGGCGCTGAGGGCCGGGCCGCTCCCGGGGCTCCGGCCCCGGGGCTTCTGCTCCTCTCCGCCCGCTCCGCTCCGCTCCTCTGCTGCCACCTCCGCGCCGGGACCGCAACTGAGGCCCCGCCACCGCCGCCGCCGCCTTATATAGGCAGCCTAAGCCCCGCCCCCCTGGGCGGCAGCCAATGGGAATCGAGCGCCAAGGTTCCACCTTGTGAGGAAACAGTGAGGGGCGGGGCCAGAACGTAGCGGAGCGATCTGATTGCTCGAGAGGTGGCAGGTCAATGACATCACACCCCGGGCATTACCAAAGCTCAGCAAAAATGAAACCCTATAAAATATAAAAATTAAATAAAAAACGCCACCGGAGTGTGGCATTCAGCAGTGGCCGCTCTTGACTTGGGCCAGGTGCACCAGGGCATTTCTCCTCCGAAATATCCTGCCTGCCCAGGGCACCAAAGCTCCTGTTCACACGCGGTGGTTTGCATCCTTTTGCATTGATATCATTCGATTCAACGCTGCCCTTAACTCCCTGCTGGACGCTGCAAAGAGCGGTCTCAGAGCCCCGACAGCCCTCGGCTCTCGAGTGGTTATTCGGAAGCGTTGTCACCCAAGGGGAACCTCACGGAACCGAGCGTCCATTGTGACACAGCGGGGCCTCGACAAAGCAAATATCAGCCAAGGCATTTCGTGTGCTGTTAAGCTTGATTTCTGCCACTTTTATTGCGTTCAGGCGCCCGGGGGACGCTCGAGGGGTCTCCGTCCCTCCGTCCCTCTCGCCCCGGCAAATGTGTGTGGGGGCTGGGGGCCAGGGGGGCTCCGTCCCTCTCAGCCCCGCGGGTGACCACCCCCAGCATCCCCTGGCGTGACAGGGACAGAGATCCCCCCACTCCCCATCGTTCCCCAACAGGAGAGGCCTGAAGACCCCCCAGGACTCCCCAGGATGGAGAGGAACGGAGACAGTCCCGGGCCATCCGTGCTCCTCACCCCAGCTGAGGCCGGGGGGGCTCCAGCCTCCTCTCCCATGCGGAGGGTGGGGGCTTTGGGATTCGTTTGCATTGCAAGCGACTCGCTGGGAAAGCAAAGATCAGTCAAGGCATTTGATGCGATTTTTGCCAATTTTATTTTCTTTTACTTTTGGCGGGCTGTGGGTGCTGTCCAAACTCTTCCGATTTGGTCCCTCGTTGCCCCGGCGCTGCTGGGGCCCTACCTTTGCCCCCGGAAAGTGCTGCCACCGAACCAAACGGGGAAGGTGTCCCACCCGGCCGCGCTGCGTTAAACAAGTGCCCTCCAGCCCCTCCGTGCCCTGCCTCCCACAGCTGCAGAGCAGCGCTTAGCACTGGCCACCGCAGGACCGTGTCCAGCTGCTGCCAAGTCTCTGGCCGCTGCTGAGCCGCTACTAGCGGGCATTCTGTGACCATGCCGGGCAGTGCTGGCCACGAAGTTTCTGTGGAAACAGAGTGTCCTGCAGCTGTATCGAACGCGCCTGCACAGCCATCACAAAAACGCTCGCCCAAGACAGACACGCTATCAGAGGCGGCCGATCCACGCTTAAGTGTCATGCCTGGAAATAACGGTGGACCAGGAAGTCCTAATGTCGCCGCTGCTGCGGCAGCAGCAGCAGCAGCCACGCCGCTATTACCGGAGCTGGAGCTGTCCCCAGGATGTATAGCAACAAAGGACGCGAGAGAGACCAGAAGAGAGACCCAGGGCCATCGCTCCCCTTCGGAACACCGCAATATCGTCACCGTCGCTACACTGCTGACCGCCCCGCCTGGACAGCACCACAACCAGACGCACTTGCGCGAGCAAAAGCCTCGCATGCCTTCTTCCATCAAGGTGTTCGAGCTAAAAGTTTCCCATGTGTTACAATCCGGTTTAGACCCAGGAAAGCAAAGCAAGCTAAGTCTCTGAGCATAAACCGGAAAGAACTTAGAAGGTTCAAAATGTCCCCAGAAATGAGACTAAAACCAAGCAAGGTTAGGTGTTGTTGCCAAAAAATGGATGTATTTTATTTAATAGTAAAAGAGGCAAAGAGAAGGGAAGAGAAAAGAAAGAGAGAAAGAAAAAGAAGTGTGTGTGGGGGTGGGGGAACAGGGAGAGGTGACAGGGGTTAAGTGGAAGCATATCACCCATCCGAGGGTCCCAACGACGTCTCGTTGCTCCCCTCCATCCGGCCTGCTGGTGGTGAGGGTCCCCCGTCGCCGCTGTGGCCACGCCGCTACATGCTGCCACACCACACGCCGCCACACGCCAAAGAGTGCAGACTTCCATGGATTAATAGACACTTCGGGCCAGGTGGGAACGTCCACGTGCCCCTCTTGCAGGGGCTAGCTGGACACACTGTCCCTTGCAACACTGAGTGTGTGTTGCATCATCTCTGGTGTTCTGGTGCAGGGTCTGGGGACCCCTTGGCGGGGGGCGCCTGTGATGGGCCATGTCACCCCCTTCTGCTGTGGATAAGCTTCCTCCCCCCTGGTGAGGACCCCTCAGCTGGGCTCCTCTGCACAGTGGAGGATGGGCAGTCACGGCACCTCTGACCACAGGCTTTTCCCAGATACCCAGAGCCTCTCCTCCCTCCACGCCTTGGTGCGAGGGTCTGTGCGAGCCTGGCAGCTGATAGCCCTGGGGCTGTGGTCCTCATCCTGGAGGTGTTAAGCCTGTGCTCAGTGAATGTCCCCAGCCCTGAGTTGTTACTTTATCTTCTCTTCATCAGCGAGCAGTGTCAGGCCTCAGTCAGGGCCCCATCCAGGGTGCGGTAGTCTTCTCTGCAGCTTTTGTAATACAGTTTTAAAAGTCCTTCAAGAACACGTTTAAGTCAGAAAAGAGAGTATTTCAGTCTCTGACGCCATGGTTCTAAAGTTTCCTGTTCCTAGCGTTAAGTTGTTAAGTTGTGCCTGCCGCATACCACTTTGAGAGTTTGTATCGCTGGTAATCCCATTTGACAGCGTTTGGAGATGATTGTTACATCGCCAATGATACAATGGGATACATCTCTGGCTGAAAGGGCCTCGGCCTGGTGGGCCGTGTTTGTAACCCTGTCTCCAAGGGCCCTGCAGACAGCATGACAGATGCTGCTTTCATATTTGAAAAAAAAAGGGGGAATTATTGTGGTGGTCAGCAGCTGGCCTGAAGGCCTCACAATAAGAATTAATCCCATTTTATAACTCCCTGCTTTATAACTGAAATAATTAAGACAGAACTGAAATTCTAGGAGTACCCTGACCGGTAGGTTATGCAATCTGACCAGTGCGGACTGTTGGAGAGCAGGCCCGGGCCGCTGGGGACGCAAGCAGCGATGGGCTGGATGGCTGGGTGGCAACTGGTTCAGCCCATAGGGATCGACCGCGCGCACCTTTAGCTAAGGAAAGGACGACTCCATAAAAGTTGGCTGCTGTGCATGAAGCCAGCGTGTCTTGTCGCTTGTCTGTCTCCGAAAGTGCGACACTTAGCCACTGCAATATTTCTTTCTTTCTTTCTTTTTCTTGCAAGTTGTGCTGATTGTCTCTTGCCCATCACTGGACAGCCCTGAGAAGAGCCTGGTTCTCAGCTCCCTCGCCCTGCCGGCCACATTCCTCCTAAGGCAGCCCAGGCAATCTTTGCCCTGCGTCGCTGCAAGCGCACCTTGCTGTCTCACGTCCGTCTTGTCAAGCGTGACCCCCCAACGGTTTTCCGCGAAGCTGCTGTTCCTTTGAGCAGCGCACAGCCTGAATTGGTGCATGGGGGAAGGGAAGGGGGAGGAAGCACGGCAGGTTCTCTGTCCGCCTCTCCCCTTTAGGGCGGCTGGGCGGTTACCGTGCTCCTCCATTACGGGGGCACTTGGGGGGGAGGGGGGAGGGTCACCATCCTCCTCCCCCCTATGGGGAAGGCCTGGGTGTCTCCGTTCTCCTCTCCCCTATGGGGGACCAGGGAACCTTCATCCGCTCTCCCCTTTCGCATGGCTTGGGGGTCTCCGTCCTCCTCCCATTTTGGATGGGGAGTGGGGAGGGAGGACTATGGGGGTCCCTAACTTTGGCCGAGGGGTGGGAGATTCTCCGTCCTCCTCTCTTTTGCGGGGGCCGGAGGCTTCGCCATCCTCATCTCGCCTTTGCGGTTGCAAGGAGGTCTCATCCTCCTCTCGCCTAGGGAGAGGGCTCAGGGCTCTCCATGCTCCTTTCCCCTGTCGGGGACCAGGGGACCAGGGGACCTCTGTCTTCGTCTCCCCTGTGGCAAGGCCAACCTTGTCTCTGTCCTCCTGTCTCGTGGGGAGGGCCGGGGGCTTTGTGATTTGGTTTCATTTTCAGCACTTTCATCATTTTCATCAAGTGACTCATTGAGATAGCAAATACCAGTCAAAGCACTTCATGCATTGTTAAGTTTGAGATATGCCAATTTTTTAATGTATTTATTTATTTTTAGGGGGGGTGCTCGAGGGGCGGAGCGCAAGGCGGGCGGCACAGGCTCTCCGACCCCCTCCGATTTTGGGGTGCCGGCACGGCCTCCATCCTCCTCTGATTGGGGCGGGTGGGGGTAGTCTCTGCCCCCCTCCGATTTTGTGGGCGCGGCACTGCGACCATCCTCGCAGCTCCCGGCCCTTCTCTGTCCTACTTACCACTGCCGGGCCGGGGCTGCTGTCTGTCCCCCTCCGACTTGGGGGGCCGATGCGGGCTCCATCCCCCTCCTATTTTGCGGGGCCCGGCACTCTCTCCTTCCCCCTCTGATTAGGGGGTGCGGGGGTGCTCTCCATCCCCCTCCGATTTGGGAGGGGCGGCTCTTCGTTCCCCTTTAATTCGGGGCTGTCGGCGTGGCCTCAGTCCCCCTCCGATTCGGGGCGGCCGGCGCAGGGGCCCGGCGGCCAGAAGGGGCTCCCCGGCTGTGAGACAGACGGGGCAGCGGGAAGAGCTGCCCGCAGCCTTTGAGCTGTGAAGAACAGCGGGATAGCCGTGCTTGGTCCGGACCTTCCCTTCTATTTTTTTTTTTTTTTTTTGGGGGGGGGGGGCCAGGGGCTCTCTGTCCCTCTCGGCCCTTCTTTTCTTTTACCTTTGGTGGGCTGCGGGTGGTGTCCGAACTCTTCCGACTTTGTCCCTCGTTGCCCCGGCGCTGCTGGGGCCCTACCTTTGCCGAGCCGGGGTTGCTGTCCCTCGTTGCCCCGGCGCTGCTTGAGCCCTACCTTTGCCGAGCCGGGGTTGCTGTCCCTCGTTGCCCCGGCGCTGCTTGAGCCCTACCTTTGCCGAGCCGGGGTTGCTGTCCCTCGTTGCCCCGGCAGTTGCCTGTCCCTACCTTTGCCGAGCCGGGGTTGCTGTCCCTCGTTGCCCCGGCAGTTGCCTGTCCCTACCTTTGCCGGGCCGGGGGTGCTGGCACTCCCCCTCCCATTTGGAGGGGCCGGCGCAACTGCCCGAGAAGGGCGGCGGCGAGAAAAGGCGCAACGGCGGCGAGAAGCGGCGCAGCGGCGCATCCCATCTCCCTCCCGGCCACCCCCCGCACACCCGCCCCGGCCCAGGGCTCCAGGGCCGCGGCGCTGAGGGCCGGGCCGCTCCCGGGGCTCCGGCCCCGGGGCTTCTGCTCCTCTCCGCCCGCTCCGCTCCGCTCCTCTGCTGCCACCTCCGCGCCGGGACCGCAACTGAGGCCCCGCCACCGCCGCCGCCGCCTTATATAGGCAGCCTAAGCCCCGCCCCCTGGGCGGCAGCCAATGGGAATCGAGCGCCAAGGTTCCACCTTGTGAGGAAACAGTGAGGGGCGGGGCCAGAACGTAGCGGAGCGATCTGATTGCTCGAGAGGTGGCAGGTCAATGACATCACACCCCGGGCATTACCAAAGCTCAGCAAAAATGAAACCCTATAAAATATAAAAATTAAATAAAAAACGCCACCGGAGTGTGGCATTCAGCAGTGGCCGCTCTTGACTTGGGCCAGGTGCACCAGGGCATTTCTCCTCCGAAATATCCTGCCTGCCCAGGGCACCAAAGCTCCTGTTCACACGCGGTGGTTTGCATCCTTTTGCATTGATATCATTCGATTCAACGCTGCCCTTAACTCCCTGCTGGACGCTGCAAAGAGCGGTCTCAGAGCCCCGACAGCCCTCGGCTCTCGAGTGGTTATTCGGAAGCGTTGTCACCCAAGGGGAACCTCACGGAACCGAGCGTCCATTGTGACACAGCGGGGCCTCGACAAAGCAAATATCAGCCAAGGCATTTCGTGTGCTGTTAAGCTTGATTTCTGCCACTTTTATTGCGTTCAGGCGCCCGGGGGACGCTCGAGGGGTCTCCGTCCCTCCGTCCCTCTCGCCCCGGCAAATGTGTGTGGGGGCTGGGGGCCAGGGGGGCTCCGTCCCTCTCAGCCCCGCGGGTGACCACCCCCAGCATCCCCTGGCGTGACAGGGACAGAGATCCCCCCACTCCCCATCGTTCCCCAACAGGAGAGGCCTGAAGACCCCCCAGGACTCCCCAGGATGGAGAGGAACGGAGACAGTCCCGGGCCATCCGTGCTCCTCACCCCAGCTGAGGCCGGGGGGGCTCCAGCCTCCTCTCCCATGCGGAGGGTGGGGGCTTTGGGATTCGTTTGCATTGCAAGCGACTCGCTGGGAAAGCAAAGATCAGTCAAGGCATTTGATGCGATTTTTGCCAATTTTATTTTCTTTTACTTTTGGCGGGCTGTGGGTGCTGTCCAAACTCTTCCGATTTGGTCCCTCGTTGCCCCGGCGCTGCTGGGGCCCTACCTTTGCCCCCGGAAAGTGCTGCCACCGAACCAAACGGGGGGAGGTGTCCCACCCGGCCGCGCTGCGTTAAACAAGTGCCCTCCAGCCCCTCCGTGCCCTGCCTCCCACAGCTGCAGAGCAGCGCTTAGCACTGGCCACCGCAGGACCGTGTCCAGCTGCTGCCAAGTCTCTGGCCGCTGCTGAGCCGCTACTAGCGGGCATTCTGTGACCATGCCGGGCAGTGCTGGCCACGAAGTTTCTGTGGAAACAGAGTGTCCTGCAGCTGTATCGAACGCGCCTGCACAGCCATCACAAAAACGCTCGCCCAAGACAGACACGCTATCAGAGGCGGCCGATCCACGCTTAAGTGTCATGCCTGGAAATAACGGTGGACCAGGAAGTCCTAATGTCGCCGCTGCCGCGGCAGCAGCAGCAGCAGCCACGCCGCTATTACCGGAGCTGGAGCTGTCCCCAGGATGTATAGCAACAAAGGACGCGAGAGAGACCAGAAGAGAGACCCAGGGCCATCGCTCCCCTTCGGAACACCGCAATATCGTCACCGTCGCTACACTGCTGACCGCCCCGCCTGGACAGCACCACAACCAGACGCACTTGCGCGAGCAAAAGCCTCGCATGCCTTCTTCCATCAAGGTGTTCGAGCTAAAGTTTCCCATGTGTTACAATCCGGTTTAGACCCAGGAAAGCAAAGCAAGCTAAGTCTCTGAGCATAAACCGGAAAGAACTTAGAAGGTTCAAAATGTCCCCAGAAATGAGACTAAAACCAAGCAAGGTTAGGTGTTGTTGCCAAAAAATGGATGTATTTTATTTAATAGTAAAAGAGGCAAAGAGAAGGGAAGAGAAAAGAAAGAGAGAAAGAAAAAGAAGTGTGTGTGGGGGTGGGGGAACAGGGAGAGGTGACAGGGGTTAAGTGGAAGCATATCACCCATCCGAGGGTCCCAACGACGTCTCGTTGCTCCCCTCCATCCGGCCTGCTGGTGGTGAGGGTCCCCCGTCGCCGCTGTGGCCACGCCGCTACATGCTGCCGCACCACACGCCGCCACACGCCAAAGAGTGCAGACTTCCATGGATTAATAGACACTTCGGGCCAGGTGGGAACGTCCACGTGCCCCTCTTGCAGGGGCTAGCTGGACACACTGTCCCTTGCAACACTGAGTGTGTGTTGCATCATCTCTGGTGTTCTGGTGCAGGGTCTGGGGACCCCTTGGCGGGGGGCGCCTGTGATGGGCCATGTCACCCCCCTTCTGCTGTGGATAAGCTTCCTCCCCCCTGGTGAGGACCCCTCAGCTGGGCTCCTCTGCACAGTGGAGGATGGGCAGTCACGGCACCTCTGACCACAGGCTTTTCCCAGATACCCAGAGCCTCTCCTCCCTCCACGCCTTGGTGCGAGGGTCTGTGCGAGCCTGGCAGCTGATAGCCCTGGGGCTGTGGTCCTCATCCTGGAGGTGTTAAGCCTGTGCTCAGTGAATGTCCCCAGCCCTGAGTTGTTACTTTATCTTCTCTTCATCAGCGAGCAGTGTCAGGCCTCAGTCAGGGCCCCATCCAGGGTGCGGTAGTCTTCTCTGCAGCTTTTGTAATACAGTTTTAAAAGTCCTTCAAGAACACGTTTAAGTCAGAAAAGAGAGTATTTCAGTCTCTGACACCATGGTTCTAAAGTTTCCTGTTCCTAGCGTTAAGTTGTTAAGTTGTGCCTGCCGCATACCACTTTGAGAGTTTGTATCGCTGGTAATCCCATTTGACAGCGTTTGGAGATGATTGTTACATCGCCAATGATACAATGGGATACATCTCTGGCTGAAAGGGCCTCGGCCTGGTGGGCCGGTGTTTGTAACCCTGTCTCCAAGGGCCCTGCAGACAGCATGACAGATGCTGCTTTCATATTTGAAAAAAAAAAGGGGGAATTATTGTGGTGGTCAGCAGCTGGCCTGAAGGCCTCACAATAAGAATTATCCCATTTTATAACTCCCTGCTTTATAACTGAAATAATTAAGACAGAACTGAAATTCTAGGAGTACCCTGACCGGTAGGTTATGCAATCTGACCAGTGCGGACTGTTGGAGAGCAGGCCCGGGCCGCTGGGGGACGCAAGCAAGCGATGGGCTGGATGGCTGGGTGGCAACTGGTTCAGCCCATAGGGATCGACCGCGCGCACCTTTAGCTAAGGAAAGGACGACTCCATAAAAGTTGGCTGCTGTGGCATTGAAGCCAGCGTGTCTTGTCGCTTGGTCTGTCTCCGAAAGTGCGACACTTAGCCACTGCAATATTTCTTTCTTTCTTTCTTTTTCTTGCAAGTTGTGCTGATTGTCTCTTGCCCATCACTGGACAGCCCTGAGAAGAGCCTGGTTCTCAGCTCCCTCGCCCTGCCGGCCACATTCCTCCTAAGGCAGCCCAGGCAATCTTTGCCCTGCGTCGCTGCAAGCGCACCTTGCTGTCTCACGTCCGTCTTGTCAAGCGTGACCCCCCAACGGTTTTTCCGCGAAGCTGCTGTTCCTTTGAGCAGCGCACAGCCTGAATTGGGTGCATGGGGGAAGGGAAGGGGGAGGAAGCACGGCAGGTTCTCTGTCCGCCTCTCCCCTTCTAGGGCGGCTGGGCGGGTTACCGTGCTCCTCCATTACGGGGGCACTTGGGGGGGAGGGGGGAGGGTCACCATCCTCCTCCCCCCTATGGGGAAGGCCTGGGTGTCTCCGTTCTCCTCTCCCCTATGGGGGACCAGGGAACCTTCATCCGCTCTCCCCTTTCGCATGGCTTGGGGGTCTCCGTCCTCCTCCCATTTTGGATGGGGAGTGGGGAGGGAGGACTATGGGGGTCCCTAACTTTGGCCGAGGGGTGGGAGATTCTCCGTCCTCCTCTCTTTTGCGGGGGCCGGAGGCTTCGCCATCCTCATCTCGCCTTTGCGGTTGCAAGGAGGTCTCATCCTCCTCTCGCCTAGGGAGAGGGCTCAGGGCTCTCCATGCTCCTTTCCCCTGTCGGGGACCAGGGGACCAGGGGACCTCTGTCTTCGTCTCCCCTGTGGCAAGGCCAACCTTGTCTCTGTCCTCCTGTCTCGTGGGGAGGGCCGGGGGCTTTGTGATTTGGTTTCATTTTCAGCACTTTCATCATTTTCATCAAGTGACTCATTGAGATAGCAAATACCAGTCAAAGCACTTCATGCATTGTTAAGTTTGAGATATGCCAATTTTTTAATGTATTTATTTATTTTTAGGGGGGGTGCTCGAGGGGTGGAGCGCAAGGCGGGCGGCACAGGCTCTCCGACCCCCCTCCGATTTTGGGGTGCCGGCACGGCCTCCATCCTCCTCTGATTGGGGCGGGTGGGGGTAGTCTCTGCCCCCCTCCGATTTTGTGGGCGCGGCACTGCGACCATCCTCGCAGCTCCCGGCCCTTCTCTGTCCTACTTACCACTGCCGGGCCGGGGCTGCTGTCTGTCCCCCTCCGACTTGGGGGGCCGATGCGGGCTCCATCCCCCTCCTATTTTGCGGGGCCCGGCACTCTCTCCTTCCCCCTCTGATTAGGGGGTGCGGGGGTGCTCTCCATCCCCCTCCGATTTGGGAGGGGCGGCTCTTCGTTCCCCTTTAATTCGGGGCTGTCGGCGTGGCCTCAGTCCCCCTCCGATTCGGGGCGGCCGGCGCAGGGGCCCGGCGGCCAGAAGGGGCTCCCCGGCTGTGAGACAGACGGGGCAGCGGGAAGAGCTGCCCGCAGCCTTTGAGCTGTGAAGAACAGCGGGATAGCCGTGCTTGGTCCGGACCTTCCCTTCTATTTTTTTTTTTTTTTTTGGGGGGGGGGGGCCAGGGGCTCTCTGTCCCTCTCGGCCCTTCTTTTCTTTTACCTTTGGTGGGCTGCGGGTGGTGTCCGAACTCTTCCGACTTTGTCCCTCGTTGCCCCGGCGCTGCTGGAGCCCTACCTTTGCCGAGCCGGGGTTGCTGTCCCTCGTTGCCCCGGCGCTGCTTGAGCCCTACCTTTGCCGAGCCGGGGTTGCTGTCCCTCGTTGCCCCGGCGCTGCTTGAGCCCTACCTTTGCCGAGCCGGGGTTGCTGTCCCTCGTTGCCCCGGCAGTTGCCTGTCCCTACCTTTGCGAGCCGGGGTTTGCTGTCCCTCGTTGCCCCGGCAGTTGCC